>NC_134689.1:224237260-224537260 GCF_050947455.1 Rhinoderma darwinii
TGTTCCCGTGCCCTGCTACCTGTATCCTGTATCTCGTGCTGTGTTATTGTTCCCGAGCCTATTAGTGATTGGAGTCGTGTCCTACTGCACCTGCTGTCATCCGCCACGTCTGGCGCAACCTGCTTCACCTGCTGTTATCTGCCACGTCTGGTGCAACCTGCTGCATCTGCTGTCATCCACCATGTGTGGCGCAACCTGCTGCACCTGCTGTCATCCGCCACGTCTGGCGCAACCTGCTCCACCTGCTGTCATCCGCCACGTCTGACGCAACCTGCTGCACCAACCTCCATCCATGCTAAAGCCTCTGCAACTGTCTTGGCTATTCAGGTACCCTTGTGTGGGACTTTGTATTGATTGGGTGCTCTGTCGTTTGGCCAGCTGCCTCCCCGCTGCGGAGGTATGGCCTAGTAGGTCCACATACCCACAGACCGTGACAATAACGTTCTGAGTACAGATAATGTAGTAGAGTTATCTGCAGTCCTATGTAACACCACAGATAACACACCCTGATAACTATACCCACACAGGCACATTTAAACACACACAGAGGCATATATATACACACACTTACACAGAGACGTATAGAAATGCAGACACATATATAGACACACATACTGGAACATGTACACATACAAACACGGAGACATATATACACACACATTTACACATGTCATGGGGTTCGTTAGGTTAATACACGATCAACAGAGTCAGTGACGACAGGGCAACTCCGACAGGGTTTATTGTATCCAATGCTGGCAGAACAAGTCGACAACACGCAGTCCACAAAATCAAGTAATCACAGGAACATCTTCAGAGCGCTGGCCTCAGCTTCAGCTCTCCTGAAGGTCTAAATCCAGAAGATCTCCATCCTCCCTAGGACAAGCCCTTATATACCCCTCAGGGGGGGAGGAACATCTTTTCAGTTTCTAGTCACCATCATTTGTTATAATGACTTTAGATTGTAGTTCTACTGTCTATATGTGAGTTGTGTCCTTTGTACTATTACGTGTATTGCCACAGCTGGGATGAGGACACAGGGGGGGAGATAATTGTATCTGCTTGGTTTGCTTGTCTGCACTCTAGCTAAGTAATGGTGGTGCCTCCTGATGACCCCTGTGGGGACTGGACAATGAGAACACTTTATGTCTTGTGGACTGTACCTCTGACTCGTCTGATTGTCCATAAGCTGGAGACACGACCTGTGGTACCTGATTACAGAGTCCTTCCTCTCTGCTGAGGGCTCACAATACACACATAATGCACCATCACAACCTCTCCCCTCATATAATAAGTGAGCTGGCCAATCGGTTTGAGAAAATAAGGGCCTTGGGCAAATTTGAAAAGGTTTTAAAGTCTCACCATCATGAAGGTCATCACTGCTGTTGGGACCAGTGTCTATTTGTCCTTCACAGACCTGCTCCTCCAACACTCCTTCTTCCACCTTAGAACTCACTGATACTACAGTGTAATCCTCATCCATGTTGGAAGACTGTGCGCCTGGAGAGTCCATACTGACCGTAACATCCACAACATCATTGGACAAAGACAAATCAGACCTCAAGGTAACAATAGAGTTGGGTTCATCAACCTCTTGGAACTCCTGGGATGAAGGGAATGCAGGAAACACATCGCCAGGTGAAGCACAAACATCATTGCTAACTAGTGGGTCTGTTTCGTGTGACTTAACCTCAGTTGGGCTTTCAGAACTGCCACTGGTGATCTCAGTGCTAAAGTTTTCAGGAGGTCCAGTGCTAGTTATATCTCCTGTGTCTTGCTCATCCACACCAGTGCTAGTTATATCTCCTGTATCTTCATCATCCACAGGATTTGTTTCTGTAGATATATTGACATCCTCTGTATGCATTCCTTCCGGTCCTGAATTAAGTTCAGAATCTTTTCCTTCTTCCCGGTGCTCCCATTTCTTATTGTATAAGCTGCCCACAGACTTCACATCACTCACCTCAGGACACTCTGGAGATCTGTAGCGATCCGAGCCTGGAACAGTAGCACAATCCTTATAACACTGTACTGGCCGTACACACCATGTTTGCGGCACCTCTCGCTCCGCTTGTGCCAGACACCAATTCCAGTCCCAGAACTTATCATCCTTGGAGGCCAAACATCCCAGAACATCCATGGTCTCCTGGTACAACTCCCTAGCTCGCACAAGAACTTGTTCCTTCCTTGCCATAGTCAGAACCTTATCCCAAGCCCAGCGTTCAATGTCTTCTGTAGACTTTTGTCCGAGACAGTCCATTGCCTCCAGGTAAACCACAATTGCTCTCCTCACGATAGACATCCTGGTGTGCAGACCTCAGTCCATCTCTCCTGCACTCTGTTGATCCCGCTTCTGACACCAGTTGTCATGGGGTTCATTAGGTTAATACACAGTGACGACAGGGCAACTCCAACAGGGTTTATTGTATCCAATGCTGACAGAACTAGTCAACAATACGCAGTCCACAAAATCAAGTAATCACAGGAACATCTTCAGAGTGCTGGCCTCAGCTTCAGCTCTCCTGAAGGTCTAAATCCAGAAGATCTCCATCCTCCCCAGGACAAGCCCTTATATACCCCTCAGGGGGAGGAACATCCTTTCAGTTTCTAGTCACCATCATTTGTTATAATGACTTTAGATTGTAGTTCTACTGTCTATATGTGAGTTGTGTCCTTTGTACTATTATGTGTATTGACACAGCCGGGATGAGGACACAGGGGGGGGGGGGAGATAATTTGATCTACTTGGTTTGTTTGTCTGCACTCTAGCTGAGTAATGGTGGTGCCTCCTGTGGGGACTGGACAATGAGAACACTTTATGTCTCGTGGACTGTACCTCTGACTCGTCTGATTGTCCATAGGCTGGAGACACGACCTGTGGTACCTGATTACAGAGTCATTCCTCTCTGCTGAGGGCTCACAATAATCCACACATAATGCACCATGACAACCCACATAGGCACTTACCATCTCTCCTTGCGCACAGGCTCACAGACTTTTTGCAGGGCAGGCTGTGTGTGTGGAGCTTCCTCCTCTACCTTGGGTCTTGCTTCCTCCGTGTGTGTAACTAAGAGCAGAGGACAGAGAAGAGGCAGAGCCCAGTGGCGCCCCCTACATGCTGGGAGGGTGCAGTGCTCTGTGCACTCACACAGGTCGCACACACCTACCGCTGCCAGACGCTTGAAGCAGTTCTTCAGAACACAATCTCTGGAAAGGGACCCTTCACCAACCCCCTCACTGTCCTTTTTTGATGGCTCCCACAGCCCTTTCCCGCCACAATCTCCACAGCGCTCCTCTACTCACACTTCTCAGATTGATAAAAAATTCCTCGGAAATACTGGCGGCCATCAGCACTAGCCAATCTACTTTAATGACAAAGGTTGATGCATTTTGGAGTTAAAAGATGCTCACACACCCTGTCTGAACGTAATGCTACCATGCAACACCAAATGAAGACCTCCACTGACAAAGTCAATGATTTTAAAGTTATCTGAGGAGAAACAACATACTAGTGGTACAACTTCAGGACTGGGTGGAGGGCAATGATGCTTTTGCCTTTCTAAAATCCTGGAGTAAAAATCGACTTTCTCTCCATTTTTTGCAATTGAAAGGGCTCACAGGGTCCCTATGAAACCAAACTAACCAGCATTCCCTCCTAGTCCCTGTCTTGGCAAAACTGCTGCATTTTCGAGACTGAGTTTCCATTCTCCATGTGGTGAGATCCAAGGGTGAAATACTCCACAACAATGACAAGTTATACTTTTTTCCAGATTTTTCAGTTGCTGTGCGATATCTACGTGCCCAGTTCACAGCTGTGCGAGCCAAGCTACATAAAATAGGTTATGTCTATGCTTATGCTTTATTCTTAGAAACTGGGAGTTGTGGATGGCCATACCGCGTACTTCCTCTTCACCCCGGCCGAGGCACTAGCTTTGACTGAGACTGCTCCTTGCTTTGAAAAGGGCCCGGGCTGCAAAAGGCTGCCATGCTCCCTACTCTAGTTACTCAAGGGATATCTCTATTTTGGTTACTAAGGCCCATCTGCTGGATATTACCAATGGCTTGTGATCACTCTAGTCACTTTATTTTAGATTGTATTCTCCATAATTTTGCCTTTATAATCGTCAACTTTTATTTGCTTCCTCCATTTGATCCAGTCCTACTTGAGCATGTATCTCAAAATTGGTCACCTTCCGGACCAGCCCTATAATCTGTTTGGGAGACTTTAACGCTGTTCCCAAAGACTCTATTGAGTCTATTTACACCTCAACTCCTGGTGCTCAGCATTATGCATAACTAATATTTGAAGGTGCAAAATACCAGATGAGTAAGTGTGCTCCTACTATTTGACAGCACATAAATCATTCTCGACCATGGCCTCCATTACTAGGGGTTATATCAAATCTCTTAGCTCTTATTCTCACAATTTCAAATGGAACCTTCATTAAGTCATGTACAGTATATGGCACATGTACCTTGTATGACTACAATCCCTGATAGTATCTACAGTAGTGCACTTTGTGAATATGTAGTACTGGGCTAACAACTTAGACCATCCTGAGGCTATTGTACGGTAGGATGCCTATAAGACCACCATTAGGGGTGCATTTATTGCTGGGTTTAGCAAACCATAGACGACAGCTCAAGAAAAAAGTCAAAATTGTTTTCTGAGGCACAACAGGCTGAACAATCATACATTGCAGATCCCCAAGACACTCATAAAAGTGATGTGATGCGCCCATGTACAGATATAGCAATCTTTAACTTTACCTTTAACGTGTTAAGTACACAGTGGAAAGAAACTTGACCTTTTTCAATGTTTTTTTTAACGGCGTAAAGCGGCTCTGTCGCCAGATTATAAGTGCCCTATCTCCTACAAAATGTGATCGGCGCTGTAATGTAGATAACAACAGTGTTTTTTATTTGGAAAAACGATCAATTTTAAGCAAGTTATGCACAATTTTAGATTTATGCTAATTAGTTTCTTAATAACTTAACTGGGCATGTTTTTAATTTTTTGTAAGGTCAAGTGACCAATCAGCGTCATACACTTCTCTTCATTCGTTTTTAGCAGTACTCGCAACACAGCGTGATCTCGCGAGACAATAACTTGCTCAAAATTGATTGTTTTTCAAAATAAAAAACACCGTTGTTATCTACATTACAGCGCCGATCACATTATGTAGGAGAATGGGCACTTATAATCTGGTGACAGAGCCTCTTTAAGTAATACTGCAGCAAGTTATCAAAGTCGAGATAAGGATTGCTACATCTGTAATTCAATCAGCTGTGTGGTTAATAGCCAGGGAGTCCAATACACTACTCCACAAGATATTAATAAAGCTTTAAGGATTTCTACAAAGTTCTTTACAGTTCTAAATGTAGTGTGTCACCACATGCTGCCAGCTAATTCTTGTCCTCCCTCTCTCTTCGACGTCACCCAGATTTGCAGGCTTTTGCACTGGATTCCCCAATTACTGAGGATGACATAGAGTCAGCCATCCAATCTCTGTCTTCAGGTAAAACCCCTGGTCTTGCTGACTTGGTATAAGGACCGGTATAAGGTTAATTATGATATGATTAAGCATCGGCTACTGGAACTGTTTGACGCTGCTTAGGACAGGGTTCCTTGCCTGAATATATGTGAAAGGCCATAATAGTAGTTCTATTGGGGGAAGGACCCTCTGACCTCTAACTCCTATATCCCTTCAAAATTTGGACTTTAAAATTCCAGCAAAAATTATGGCTGCATAGTTAAACAATGCTATTTTGTTCTTAATACACCCCGACATTACGCCAGGAAAGGCGTCAGACGTTAATAGTCAACGCATCCACCTTAATATTGTGGCGATGTGGGGTTAGCCCTTCCCTGGTTTTGTACTGTCCTTGGATACAGGTAAGGCTTTAGACTAAGTTGAGGGGCATTATCTGTAGGAACTTTGTCTAGATTGAACTTTAGCCACCGGTTCCAAAAGTGATTACGTTTACTATGTGTGACTCCTAAATCTAGGATTACCACAAATATTTCGGAATCCTTTTCTTGTAAAGGAGAACGAGACAGGGGTATCTCCTATACCCACTTCTGTTTGCGCTCGCCATTGAGACTCTGGCACTGGCAATTTGCCAGTCCTTCTCTATTCAGGGTATCTCTAGGGGTTACCCGGTTGAGAAAGTTTCCCTATAAGCAGATGATACCTTAGTTTATTTGGCTGAAGATGGTCCTTCCCTGACTTCTCTCCCTCCCTTAATAGAGTTTGGTTTTTTAAAAGTCAATTAGGCTAAATCAGATTTGTTTCCTTTGTCTGCAAACCTTCGTCCCAAGTCCACCCTACCGGTAGCACTACTGTTAGTGCATCAGATACATATCTGGGAGAAGTGGTATTTCTAAATGTACATAGTTTTCTCCTCCTTAATTTGAAACCTTTGCTTGCGTCCACCAAACAGCAACTAATATCATGGCACACCTTCCATAGTCACTTGTAGGTTGCATTAACCTGTTTAAAATTATCTATCTTCCCAAATTTCTGTACCTACTTTACGTGTTTCCGGTGATGATTCTTAAGAAACTGTGCCATGGGTTAGAGAGCCTACTAAGATCTTTTCTACTGGCAAGGTGAAACTTCTAGATTTAGTTTAGTCTCTCTACAGGTCCCTAATCAAAATGAAAGTGTGACAGCCAAGAATATGTATTATTATTTCTTAGCATCTTAATTGGTATATGCACACTAATGAATTTGCATAGATATGAGCAATGCTCCTGCATTGGCAGGGGCTTTATTAGGATCCTGTGAAAGCTTAAAAAGGTTCTCCCACAATTAACATAAATCCCCTATTCACAGGATAGGTGATAAATGTATGATTGCTGGGGGCCCCACTGCTGGTACCCCCACCACTGGGACTTCCACCAAATCTCTAGTGAGCGATCGTGCAGTGAGAACGATTTTGAATACAATAGCGATCGTGTATGTGCGCATTTTCACATGTGAAATGATTGCAAAAAAATATTGTTTGTAATGCCCAAAGATTGTCTGCTAAAAAGGTGGTTTCAGGATTTTTTTTTATCTGCAGTAGTATATGCTGTCTGATAACCATGATTTCTTCCCTACATCAGGTCGTCTGGCAAATTTTTGAGAGATCATTCGCACCACCGATATGATGTATGCTTGTCACAGTTTCTCTAGCGGTGGCGGTTGTAGTCAACAACTTCAACAACACAAGGTTTTATCATGAACCCGCCATGGTTTTGCAATGCTTATTTATGTCTACCCGGTTGCTGGGGAACAACATCCACTACATGTGACTTTACCTTTAAATGAGTGTGGGGAGCTCAGCCTTTGTTCAAATATTGCTTTTGCATACGCCGAATGCATCCATAGGTCCCCAAAACATTAAAGTGTATGCTGTGCGGTATATGTTTTTCTTTTAAAATGGGACCCTATGGACAACATATACCACTGTAGTCTCAACGTATAACTGTAGTCTCAACGTATAACTGTGACAAAAAGCCATGACTAAGGACGCTGCAAGCGTCAGAAACGCGTAGGCACCGCTTACACTGCCATAAATCCTCATTCCTTTGAGAATATTTTCCTATCATGCTAATGTTTTTAATTTTTTGACAATTCTTTAATAAACTTGGAAATAGTTTCCTTTTAAAGACTTCAGAGGACCCAGCGCTGGATCCATTTTTCTTTGTCTTTCTTCCAAATACACTAGTACTAGCAGTCTCGGGAGTAAATCTTGCAGATCCCTTGTCTCAACCAGGTATGATGATCGCGATTGAGACGATCCTACTTCTTTCTCCTTACAATCTTTGTTTGTCCCTACACAGTTTGATCCTGCTAGTCACCCACCATTTCAACCCCCTTTACACTCCCACGCCCTTGCGGTCTGCTGTGCTTGCGCAGTTTTCCCCTTCTACTGTAGAGGATGGCCAGGGATACAGAAGTGCACCTACTGGCTCATGCGCAGTGGCTCCTGGCCCGGCCATCTCTCTCTAGCTGTATTCAGATGGGTGGACAGCTCCAGGGCATACATTGGAAGGGGAAAACAGTGTGCAAGCGCAGCTACTGGTGAAGGACCGCAGTGGTGGTCGCAACAAAGAGAGGGTCTCTGCATGTCACAAGAGGATTATATAGAGATGAGTAAAGATTTGAAAATTCAAGGTATTTGTCAAAGTTGCTAAGTTTAGGTTTACTGATTGCGATCTTTTAGGTATATATTTGGGGAAAACTAACAAAGATATTTAAATAAAGCAGTGAATTCTAAGTTTAGGTTTACTAGCGTTTGTGATATGATTATGCAGATGGGAATACCCCTTTAACCCGTTAGTGACTGCCCCATAGTGTTTTTAAGGCGGCCACTAACGGACTTTATTCCGATGCAATAGCCTTTTTACGGCATTGCATTGGAATAAATAAATAGAGCAGGGAGCTGTTAAATCTCTCTGCTCTCAGCTACCTTCGGTAGCTGAGGGCTGGGAGAAGCCCTGCTCGAACGGGCGAGATGGATATCATTATCGATCTCGCTCGTTTAACCCTTCAGATGTGGCGCTCAATAGTGAGTGCCGCATCTGAGTGGTTTTGGAGAGAGGGAGGGAGCTCCCTCTCTCACCCCACTGGTATCCTGCGTGTGATCGCAGAGTGCTGGTGTCTTCTATGGCAGCCGGGGGCCTAAT
Source organism: Rhinoderma darwinii (assembly GCF_050947455.1). Lineage (NCBI taxonomy): Eukaryota > Metazoa > Chordata > Amphibia > Anura > Rhinodermatidae > Rhinoderma > Rhinoderma darwinii. The sequence continues at coordinate 224,245,935 of NC_134689.1, forward strand.
AAAGGCCCCCAGGTCTTCCTCTAGTTAATGACGGCTAGGCCACGCCAGAGGCCAGAGGCATGGCCTAGTAGATGCCTGTCCGTTTTACACAGACAGGCATAATACACTGCAATACAGAAGTATTGCAGTGTATTATAATAGCTATCGGATGATCGCATAGTGAAGTCCCCTAGTGAGACTAGTAAAAAAAGTAAAAAATATACGTTTAATAAAGTTAGGCCTTATTCACACGGACATGTGTGCGCAATAGGTCCGTGTGGCATCAGCATATGGTGCGTGGCTGCGTGATTTTCGCGCAGCCGGCATTATTATGATACTGTGGTTTTCTGTTTTCATTCATTCTTTTTACTACTGTTGCGCGAATCACGCGTGGCACCCGGAAGTGCTTCCGTGTGCCGTGCGCGATTTGCATGCACCCATTGACTTCAATGGGTGCGTGCTGCGCGAAACACGGGCAAGTATAGGACATGTCGTGAGTTTTACGCAGCGCACATACGCTGAGTGAAAATCACTGACAGTCTGAACGGCCCCATTCACTTACATAGGTCTGTGCGCCACGCGTGAAAATCACGCGCGTAGCACAGCCGTATTACACGTTCGTGTGAATAAGGCCTTAAAGTGAAAAAAAAATTGGAAAAACCCACTTTTTCCAATACAAACTGCTTTATTATTAGAAAACAAAAAAAAAAAAAGTAAAAACGTTACACATATTTGGTATTGCCACGTCCATAACAACCCCAACTTTAAAGCAATTACATTATTTAACCCGGTCGGCGAACGCCGTAAAAAATAAAATAAAAACAATGCAAAATTGCTGTTTCCTGTGAATCCTGCATTAAAAAAAAGTGATAAAGAGTGATAAAAAAGTTGCATATACTCAAAAATGGTACCAATAAAAACCGTAAAGTCGTAAAAAAGGATCCCTCATACAGCTGCATCGACAGAGAAATAAAAAAAAGCTTTTCAAATATGGAGACACAAAAACAAATAATTTGGAAAAAAGAAAGTGTTTTTACTGTGTAAAAATCGTTGCAATCGTAACAACCCGCTAAATAAAGTTATTGTATTATTTATACCACAAAGTAAATGGCGTAAATTTGGGACGCAAAAAAGTGTGGTGACATTGCTGTTTTTTTTCTATTACCCTCCAAATAAAAGTTAATAAAAGTAAATCAATAAATGATATGTACCCCAAAATGGTGCTATTAAAAAAACACAACCTTTCCCGCAAAAAAACAAGACCTTATACAGCTATGTCGATGCAAAAATAAAAAAGTTATAACTCTTGGAATGCGACAACGGAAAACGTAAAAAATAGCTTGGTCATTAAGGTTTAAAATAGGCTGGTCATTAAGGGGTTAACCCCTTAATGACCAGGCCATTTTGCGCGTTAATGACCAAGGATTAGTTTTTGTTTTTTCACGGTCGCATTCTGAGTCGTAACTTTTTTTTTTAATTAGTCGACATAGCCATATAAGGGCTTGTTTTATGCAGGACGAGTTGTATTTTGTATTTACACCATTTTTAGTTGCTTATAATATATCGATTAACTTTTATTAACTTTATTTTAGGAGAGAATTGAAAATAAGCAGCTATTCCAGCATTGATTTTCACGTTATAAATTTACAACGTTTACTATGCAGCGTAAATAACATGTTAACTTTATTCTATAGGTCGGCCCGATTACTGGGATATCAAATATGTAAAGGTTTTATATGTTTTCCTACGTTTGCACAATAAAAACCCTTTTACAAAAAAATTGCTTGTTTTTGCATCGCCGCATTCCAAGAGCCGTAACTTTTTTTATTTTTCCGTCAATGTGGCCGTATGTAGGCTTGATTTTTGCGGGCCAAGGTGTAGTTTTCAGTAGTACTATTTTGGGGTACATAGGGCTTATATATTAACTTTTATTAAAAAAAATTATGGGGGGAATGGGAGAAAAGAGAATTTTGCCGTTGTTTTTTGCATGTGTTTTCCTTCAGGAATTTTGTGGCAGATTTTTTCTGCTTGCAAAAAACTCTTTGTGAACTAGGCCTAAGAGATTATTTATTTGCAAATTTCAGAACAAAGCAGTTTGTGCTCTGACTAGGTTTAGGACAATATGAGTTAGGCTTCGTTCACATCTGCCGGGTTCCGTCATTTTGACGGAATGAATAGCGTAGTCGACTATGGTATTCATTCCGTCAAGACGACGGAACCCTTGCACAACAGAGACAAACGGAAACCATTGGCACCGGATCCGTCACCATTGAAATTTTCAATGTTGGTGGAAACGGAAACCTACGGTTTCCATTTCTGTCTGTCAGGGCTCCGTTCCAACGGAAAACTCAGATGGAACGTCGGAACAGAGCCCTAGCGCAAATGTGAACGAAGCCTAACAGACAATGGACATTGGGAAACCTGAGTCAAAGTTCATAAGGTGGGATGCATTCTTGCATATTTGTGTGCAGTGTTAATACTAAGAAGCCGCCTCCCTCATGAATAGTAGGCATGAGCGTGTCTGTTCATCAGTATACTGCACCTGTGTAATCTCCCTCTATGTAGCATTTTGGTTTGTCTGCGTCCTGCTGGGAGGTGTGTGTACCTGCCTGTTATGTAAGTGCAAGTTTGAGCGATTTTCCAAAGGCTGCTGGAGTCTGCCAGGAGTGAGTGTGCACGTAAAACCACAACCTCAAAATCGTAACCACTCTGATCGACAGAGTCTAAGGCTACTTTAAGGTGTTCACCAGAGCCGACCGCAAGGTGGGATGGTCTTTGCTGCTTAGAACCCAGGTTGTCTTAGCAGAGTACTGTGTTGGATTAGAGGTGCAATGCAGGCAAACCTGGGCTGGAAACCAGAAAGCCAAAGGGTTAACTGAAAGTCCAAAACAAGAGCAAGGGGTAAACAGAGAAAGCAAAGGTCAAAACCAGCCAAGAGCAGATAATCAGAATCGGTAAGCAGAGGGTAAACAAGAGACAAGCCGAGGTCAGTATTCACGAGGTCCAGATGTCAGAAGTGCAGGAAATGTCAGGAGCTTGATCAGAACACCAGAGGATAGGAGTATCACAAGCAAAGACTGAGTGAGAAGGACAGGTATAAATACTAAACCAAATCTGATAGGCAGAAAGATAGAGAAAAGAGATAGGCTGAAGGAAAAAACAGACACTCCCAGAAGCCAGAACTGCAGTCATGGTAATCTTAAGGTAACAGGCATTTCCTAACACTGCCCTTATGAGTAAGTATGGCCTGTCCAGTGATTTTATAGACATTTTCAGATTCATTATACACTGTACACTACAAACCCTTAATAAACCAATGCTGATATTGTGTTATAAGGTTAATTCCATTAAGATACTCCAGAATAACATCTCTTAGAAAACTTTTAAAGATTTTACCCATTTTTACTCCTTTTTAACCCTTTAGTGACCAGCCTATTTTAGGCCTTAATGACCAAGCAATTTTTTAAGTTTTTCCATCGTCTCATTCAAAGAGCTATAATTTTAATTTTTTGCATCAACATAGCTGTATAAAGTCTTGTTTTTTTTGCGGGACAATTTGCCTTTTTAATAGCACCGTTTTGGGGTACATATAATTTATTGATTAACTTTTATTAACTTTTTTTGGAGGGGTATAGAAAAAAAACAGCAATTTTGCCACCCTTTTTTGCATCCTAAATTTACGCCGTTTACCATGTGGTATAAATAACACAATAATTTTATTTGCTTTTGTGTCTCCATATTTGAAGAGCCATCACTTTTTTATTTTTCAGCTGTATGAGGGCTTTTTTTTTTGCAGGACGACTTGTAGTTTTTATTTTGTACCATTTTGGAGTACATGCGACTTTTTGATAATTTTTTAACAAATTTTTTTTAAGGCAGGATTCACAGAAAACAGCAATTCTTGCACTGTTTTTTATTTTTGATTTTTTTTTACGGCGTTCGCCGAGCGGGTTCAATAATGTCATAACTTTATAGTTGGGGTTGTTAGCTGCGAGGCGATACCAAATATGTGTAACTTTTATACTTTTTATTATTAACTTAATCATCCGATCACTTTTATAATACACTACAATACTTCTGTATTGCAGTGTATTACTGCTTGTCCGTGTAAAATGGACAGGCATCTGCTAGGCTATGCCTCTGGCATGGTCTAGCAGGCATTAACTAAAGGCAGACCTGGGGTCTTTATTAGGCCCCGGTTGACAAAGAAGACACTCGCACCATGTGATCATATCACAGGATGCCGCTGGGATGAGAGAGGGAGATCCCTCCCTCTCTCCAAAACCACTTAGATGTGGCGCTCGCTATTGAGGAAGAGTTAACTGCTCCAATCGCTGTTTATTTATTCCAATGCAGCGCTGCGAAAAGCCGTATGCATCGGAATAAAGCCTGTTAGTGGCCGCCATGAAAAGGCATACTGCGGTCACTAAAGGGTTAAATATTGACAAAAGATTAACTCAGCAGGCAATCGAATATCACTGAAGAGTATCTCAGACAACTTAAGCATAGTGTGCTTCGGGTAGTCTGAGAAGAATAATGGCCATCTTAAGACAAGAAAAGGTCCCTGGGAATCAATGAATTGGCAACACAACAAGCAAAAAGGAGGGCACCCGAGGGTCGCTTTAAGGGAATGGATTTATTGCAGTACCAAGACAGGTTATCGAACTTGTGCTGATTCAGTTAGGAAAAAAGAAGGCTTAAGGACGATCTAAATTTAATATACAAATATATGAATCGAGATGGTGGCATTCTTTACCTCTAGTGGAATAAAGGTTTTACCATCATCACAGATGGTGATTCTTTACTGTAAAAGCAATGAGACTTTTGAACTCTCTGCCACAGGATGTTGTGATGATTGATTTATTAAACAAGTTCAAGAGGGTCCTGATGCCTTTCTTATGATTTTACAAGTTATGGGGACTAGATTTCTGCAGAAGGGACCTTAACCCCTTCCCGACATTTGACGTATCCATAGGCCAAAGTCGGGTAGGGGAAGTATGGAATGGGCTCAAGGAGTGAACTTGCTATATACGATGCGGGTGTTGGCTGTATGTTACTTCTGACACTTCAAAGTAACAAGCAGGATCGCGATCAAGCGCGATCTCGCTCGTTTAGCTCGTTAAATGCCGCGGTCAATAACGACCGCGGCATTTAAATCGTTAGAAAGAGGAGGGCGACCCCCTCTAACAGATCATCGCGCCCCCCGCATTGCAATCGCGGGGTGGCGATGGTTGTTATGGCTGCCTGGGGGCCTAATGAAGGCCCCCAGGTCAGCCATCTTTGTGCTCCTATTAAGCGCTGCCTCCGGCAGGGCATAATAAAAGCCTGTCAGAATCATGATATTCTGCAATACATTAGTATTGCAGTATATAGTGCTGGTTGAAGTGCCCTAGGGGGACTAATAAAAAAAGTAAAAAAATTAGTAAAATAAAGTAGTTCTTTTATGTAACAAAAAATATTTAAAGTTCCAAAAACTCCCCCTTTCCCATTTTCCCCCTAGAGCATAGTAAAAAAATAAAAAAAATAAACATAATTGGTATCGCCGCATCCATAAGAGTCTGAACTATTACAATATATCATTATTTAACCCGCACGGTGTACGCCATAAAAAAAAAAATGTAAACACTAGAATCTCTATTTTTTGGTCACCTCATTTCCCACAAAAAATTGTAATAAAATGTGACCAAAATGTCGCATGTACCCCAAAATTGTATCATTAAAAACTACAGCTTATCCCGCAAAAAAATAAGCCCTCATACCACTTAATCAACGAAAAAAGAAAAAAGTTATGGCTCTCAGAATTTGGCGACACAAAATAAATTTAATTTTTTAAACTTAGGTTTTTACATGTAAAAGTAGTAAAATATATAAAAAACTATATATATTTGGTATTGCCGTAATCGTATTGACCCACAGAATAAAGTTAACATGTTGTTTTAATTGCACAGTGAATTCCGTAAAAACGGCGCGCAAAAAAACATGGAGGAATCGCTGTTTTTTTTTCTTTTTTACCCCACAAATATTTTTTTCCCGTTTCCTAGTACATTATATGGCACAATAAATGGTGCTACAAAAACTACAACTCGTCCCACAAAAATCAAGCTCTCATAGGACTATATCGATGGAAAAATAAAAAAGTTATGACTTTTGGAAGGTGGGGAGGAAAAAATGAAAATGAAAATCTGAATAATGGCTGCGGCGGGAAGGGGTTAATCCAGAAATTTATTCTGATTTCTATAATTGGGGTTGTGGAGAAATCTTTCCCTGTAATATCGGACAATTGGTATCTTCCTTATAGTGGTTTTTGGCTTCCTCTGGATGGGATTATAGGTTAGACATAATGAACCTGTGTCTTTTTTCAACCTTATCAACTATGCAACTGTAATCTGTGGGGAAACCAAGTGTGCCCGCGGTCGCTGACCGCCGAAATGTCCATCTTACCGGCAGTCACGACCGCAGGACACTTTCTTCATGCCGGCGTCTTTCTCCCCAGAGATGCCGGCACATGCGGCTGCAGCTCCACTCCCGGCCTTAAAGGTCCAGCGCACGCATCTGTGCAAAGTTCCCCTGCCAATCCCTTTACACCCTGGACTTTAAAATGAGCTCTGCCCTTTCTCTCCTTGCCTGAGCATTGTTGTATCTACCCATGTTCATTATCAAATGGTCCCTTAATTGTATCCTGTTCCCAGTGTTCCCGTATTGTGTTTCCTGTATCCCGTATCTATGTATCAAGCAATTGTGTTTGTTCCTGAGCAAAGTGTATTGTTGGTGTTGACTTTATCCTCTTTGCCACTTCTAATCTGCCACACCAAGCGTCATCTGTCACGCCAAGTGTCATCTGCCACGCCAAGCGTCATATGTCACACCAAGTGTCATCTGTCACACCAAGTGTCATCTGCCACTCCAAGTGTAATCTGTGCCGAGGAGTCTGCTACGCCATAGTGTCTGCTACGCCACATGTCTATCAGAACTTCTATACAGGTATTTCAGTTCTAAAGATTGTTATTGACTTTTGTTTGGCCAGCTGCTACTCCGCTACGGTGGAGCGGCCTAGTGAGTACACATACCCCACAGCCATAACAGTAGGTAGCAAGTGCTAAATTTCACTACATCGAAGTCACATGGTAAATGAATCATTGCATATTTCCCTTTTAAAGCAATGTGCTATCTGTCTAATGCATGGATGTGCTGTCTCCTCTCTATCTCAGGGATGAAAGTCCTAAATGTAGATTCCGCTCTATTAACTCAGGCAACCCATTTTAAAAAAACTCTGTAGAAATACCTCCAGCTTAACTGAGTATATCAATAGCTGGCCATACATTAGGGATGTTCATGGTCCGTCTATGAAGCTGGTCATTTTGGATGATGCCATCAGTTAAAACAATAAATTGCTGACCGATCTCTGCATTGTTCTAGGAGTTGAAAGTATATAGTAGCTTTTTGCTTTGCAGAGTGTCAAATTCCCCTTTGTTCTCTGTAAATCTGCTTGGATACAACATATATTTTAAATTATATCACCAGCCCAAAAGGAAAACTTAAGGTCAATATATATTTTAAGTGGCAGCTCGAAAGTATGGACAATTCCAAAGTACTCAAAAATTCCCCAACGAACACAATCTAAAAATGTGTTTGAATATAGCAGGGTTGTTAGCTATAGTAGTTATCCTATGGTAGATAGGTAATATGTGGGAGACCACCTATCACACAGTGATATGAGCAATAGATCACATTGGTGTACACCACCTATTTAAGCTATATATTTGAGGGAAAGGAAAGAGGAAAGTGATGTGATCTATTAATATTTAACTTTTATTAATATGCATTAAAATAAACAATAAACTAAAAACTAAAAGTCCAAAGGTGCAAACAGGTATGTGTGAGTGACCCCCAAACTCACATACCATTTGGCCATATATTGTGTTGTTAGATAATTTTTGCACCTGTTTGCATCTTTGGACTTTTAGTTTATTGTTTATTTTAATGCATATTAATAAAAGTTAAATATTAATAGATCACATCACTTTCCTCTTTCCTTTACCTCAAATATATATCCTATGGTAGATACACTACTGGCCTTAGTTTACATACAGTGGCGTAACTACCGCTGGCACGCCCCCCATACCGGTGGCTCCATTAGCAGCCGCTATGGCTGCTACAACGGTAGCAATCCAACTTTCAATAGTATCTGTGACCTTAGGACACAGATACTATTAAACACTATGGCAGAGCAGGGAGGTACCTACCTGCTCTGCGATAGGCTACATTCGGCCTGCAGCCAATCAGGCGCACTGGATCACGTCAGCCTACGCAAGGATCCTGTCGGCGTTGAGAAGCAGCTCCATTTGTCACGGGAATGGGGCCTTGGTAGCTAGAAGGTTTTTTTTTGGGGGGGGGGGCAATATATGGTGCTATTTACAGGGGGAGCACTATCTATAAGGGGGCTGTATATCACTGTCAACAGGGGGGCTATATAGCGCTGTCTACATGGGGGCCTGTATAGCACTGTCTACAGGGGGCGCTGTATAGCACTGTCTACAGGGGACTGTATAACACGGTCTACAGGGTGACTGTATAGCACTGTATACAGGGGGGCTGTATAGCACTGTCTATGGGGGGCTGTATAGCACTGTCTACAGGGGGCTGTATAGCATTGTCTACAGGGGGCTGTATAGCATTGTCTACAGCGGGGCTATATAGCATTGTCTACAGGGGGGCTGTATAGCATTGTCTACAGGGGGGCTGTATAGCACTGTCCACAGGCAGGCTTTATGGCACTGTCTACAGGGGGTTGTATGGCAAAGTCTATAAGGGGGCTGTATGGCACAATCTACAGGGGGATGTATGGCACAATCTACAGGGGGGCACTATCAACAAAGATGGGCTATGTGTAGCACCCGGTGGAGAGGTGGGTCCCAGTCAAAAGTTTGCTGTGGGGCTTAGTGTTTCCTAGTTACACCCCTGTTTAAATATACAGAGAAAATAACATAAAATGCCAGGCTATTTTTGTGAATAGTTTGATAATATATTAATAATGATACATTTTTAAGGATAATAAAAAGATGATTTGACAACTTATTATTGGTAATGCAAATGCAATAACAAAATAGGGAACACGGTACAATTTATAAAATATTAAGAAAAAGAAAACAAGAGGCTGGGCCTCTAGGGAAAAGTTTAGAAAATGATGTTCACGTATATTTGTTAGTAAAATCAATATTTCATTAGTACACTAAATCATTAAACAGCCATTGCTTAATAAAAATTTTAATTATGATGTGGAGGTTTTAAATTTGGGAAAAATGCCATTCCAAAATGAACTTCTATCAGTTAATTACAAGTGATATTTAAATACCATAGCATATTTTGAAGACTTTTTATTAGATACTTAAATATAATTTCAAAAGGCCTTACAAAAAAGAGATTCCACCTTTTCAACTATGACTAAAAACATATTTTCCAAAGTTGTGGAATAAAATAAGTTGAATGGAAAATACACGTACTGTATACCAGAATCAAAACTATTTTTTCAATCAGTTAAAGAGGCTCTGTCACCAGATTCTCAAATCCCTATCTCCTATTTAATGTGACCGGCGCTGCAATGTAGATAACAGTAACGTTTTTTGTTTTTTTAGCCAAGTTATGAGCTATTTTATATATATGCAAATGAGCTTTGAAATGGACAACTGGGTGTGTTTTTTTTCGTATGTCCAACTGGGCGTGTATTGTGTTTTTAACTGGGCGTGTTTACTTGTTTTACTAACTGGGTGTTGTGAATACAAGTGTATGATGCTGACGAATCAGTGACCAATCAGCATCATGCACTCCTCTCCATTCATTTACACAGCACATAGTGTTCTTACTAGAACTACGTGCAGCCACATACACAAGTGTCCTGATAATGAATACACATGACCTCCAGCCTGGACGTCATGTGTGTTCAGAATCCTGACACTTCTGAATCTTTTCTGTGAGATTCCAGCAAGCCACGCGTAATCTCGCGAGATTACGAGGTAAACGAGATTTTGTTTCCCTTGCTGGAAATCTCACAGAAAAGATTCAGAAGTGTCAGGATTCTGAACACACATGACGTCCAGTTAAAAACACAATACACGCCCAGTTGGACATACGAAAAAAAACACGCCCAGTTGTCCATTTCAAAGCTAATTTGCATATATATATAAAATAGCTCATAACTTGGCCAAAAATGAACATTTAAAAAATAAAAAAACAACAACTTTACTGTTCTCTACATTGCAGCGCCGATCACATGCAATAGGAGATAGAGATTTGAGAATCTGGTGACAGAGCCTTTTTAACCCCTTCCCGCTCCTGGACGTACTATTAGGTCATGGTAACTATAGCATTCGCGCTTCATGACCTAATAGTACGTCTCGGGAGTAACGGCCGTTTCGGCCGTCCTCCCGACACATACAGGAGCTGTGACAGCTGCTGTCTTGTTCAGCAGCTGTCACAGCTCCTACAGCGGGGACCGATCGCTGTGTCCCCGCTGATTAACCCCTTAAAAGCCGCGTTCTATAGAGATCGCAGCTTTTTAGGGGTTAAGCTGCCATCGCCGGCCTTCTACGCGATAGCGTCCGGCGATGGTGACTATGGCAACCGGACACCAAACAATGGTGTCCGGCTATGCCATAGACGGAAGCCTAGTGGGTCCTGACACCCCCAAACGAGACTGCATCCTGGACTACAATAGGTACATGGGAGGGATGGACTTGTAAGATCAAATCCTGAAGCCCTACAGCGCCATGCGGTGTTGTATAAGAAGCTGGCCGGGCACATCATACAGATGGCATTGTACAATGCGTACGTGCTACGTCGATGTGCAGGCCAGACGGGAACTTTCCTGGAATTTCAAGAGGTGGTTATCAAGAACCTAATCTTTAGGGACCAAGAAGGGGGGGCACCCAGTACTTCTGGAAGCGGGGCCACACGCATCGTACCAAGGCGGCAACACTTTCCAGGAGAAGTTCCCCAAACTGGCAAGAAGGGAAAAAGTCAAAAGAGGTGCAAAGTCTGCTATAAGAGGGAGATAAGGGTTGACACAATATATCAATGTGACACGTGTCCCGAATAACCAGAGCTCTGTATGAAAGTCAGTTTTAAAATTTATCATACATCCCTTGGTTTATAATTTACCCCAATTTTACTTACCCTGATGCACTCCGCACAGCTTATCCCCCCTCGTCTTTCCCCTCTGAGCCCTGATGAGTGCACGTAGAAAAATTACGGATCTATATTGGCGCTGCTGCGTGGTGAGGACAGGATGAATCCAGAAGCCGGGTGAACGTAAAAGTATTTATTGCTATGCAACGCGTTTCAACGCCGAACTGGCGTTTTCGTCAGGCATGGTGAACACAGAAAAAAGAGACATGTATATATACACACAGAAAAGGTCATCTGATTGGAGTCAGTTCAGACTGGGCAATTAGGCAAAAAAAACGCCAAAAACTCAAGCAGGTCAGAGTTCAAAGGGTACAGTCCATTGCAATGACATTTCATAGTATTTAGACAATAAAACACAATAAAACCATAAGAAAGGTAAAAGGCGAGTTATCACTGTAGGGAACTCTTATTTTGTTCTTAAATAAAAAATGTGTGTCGGGGGATTGGATAAAAACATTGTATGTGAGGGACGGCAATATTTTGTTATTGAAGACATCAGAAGGGAACAAGTGGTGAACACGTAGTGGATGATTTGTTTTTAGTTTGTTTGTTTATTTCAAGCGTGGGACGTTTGTGTAACTGAGATATAAGAGGTTACGTGTATGTAGGTTGGATTTGTTACTGGTTGTCAAGGAGACCACCTACGCTACGGTGGCCGACGTGGTCCAAAGCTAGATGGAACCCACGGTGAACCGCAAAACGCCAGAGGACGCCGGTCTATGCAGCAGGAACAGTGGGAGAGGAAAAGGAGAATGTGTTGCCGAGGAGGAAGATATGAATTGAATGTGAGTGATGAAACTAAAATTTAATGTTTCCATTGACGCAGTGTTACGTACGGTAGTTTGTTTCTAAGTTTGTTTATTATTTTGTATTATTTTTTATATATTATTTAAATTGGTTTACGTCTCTTTAGAGCAAACGGAGTGTTAGAGGGGTGAAGGTGGCATCGATGAATGATGCTGGGGCAATGCCTGATTAAAAAGGTTGGTTTATTGTGTTAGATGAAGAGTGCATAACATTTGTATTAACTCTTAGAGTTACTGCGAGGGGAGGGAGCCCCAACAGAGATAGTTGGTGCATTAGGGTTCGGACATGAAACCGCAGAGGCACAAAAACAGGGGGGGGGGGTGGTTAACGATGGGACATACGACAGAAATTGTGTCAACCGGGTCCCGTGGTCACGTATTTGGGCTGTTACACTGTACTGTATTTTTGGAGAGAGGCTGGTGGGATCCATAGGTTTTCCGATATTTGTCTAGGAATGTTTGATGTTAGTCTAGGGACGACTCTGTGATGTCGTTTAGACCAAATGGGTATAGTGTGTTCATTTTAAAAATCCAGAAGTTTTCTCTTTGTTTTAATTTGTTAAATCTATTTGGGACGTCGGGGTGAATGTATTCAATGGGTGTTATTGTAATTTTATTGGATTGGCATTCGTGTGCCTGAGAGAAATGACGGGATACACTGTGTTTGAGATACCCAGTGTTAATATTGAAACGGTGATTATTGACTCGGGTTCTTAAGCATTGGGTGGTTCTACCAATGTACTGTAGTTGGCACGGGCATTCTAAAAGGTAAATGACATATGAGCTGCCACAGTTAAGGAGTGTTTGAATTGTGAATGTCTCGTTGGTGACGGTGGATGTGTAGTTGTATTTTTTGTGGCTTATGGTGTTACAGCAAAGGCAGCGTGAATGTCCACATTTGAAGGAGCCTTTGAGGTTAGAAAGAAAGTTTGTGTGTGTTGTCAGATGTTTCTTTGTTCTGCTGGGAGCAAGTATATTTTTGAGGGTTAGGGAACGTCTGAATGTGATGTGGGGTTTGTCTGATAGTGTGTCTTTTAAGTGCGGATCATTTTTTAGGATGTGCCAATGTTTGGAGAGAATGTTCCTAATCATTTTGTTGCCTCTATTGTAGGTGGTGATGAAGTTGATATTGGAGTTGCTAGGGGCAGACTTGGGTTTCCCTATGGGGGGATTTAAGCAGGACTTTTGTGTGAGTTCAGAGGCTTTTGATCTTGCGCCTTTTATAAGGTTTATTGGAAAGTATTTATCTTTGAATCTTTTTTCTAGGATAACGCATTCTTTGTTGAAGTCCTTATCTGTGCTGCAGTTCTTCCTTACCCTCCTGAATTGACCAAAAGGGATGTTCTTAAGCCAGTGGCGGTAGTGGGCGCTTCTAAAATCGATATAACTATTAACGTCTACTAATTTAAAGTGTGTATTTGTCGTGAATTTGTTGTTGTCGTTGTCGTAATTGATGGTGAGATCCAGAAAATCTATGGAGTTGGGGGAAAAGGTGTGTGTAAATGATAGGTCGTAGTTATTGTGGTTTAGGGTTCCGATGAAGCGAGCGGCTTCCTCTTCAGTGCCTTTCCATACTATAAACAGGTCGTCGATGTACCGTTTGTATAGCAATATGTTGTTTTTATAGGGATGTTCACCATGGATGTGTGTTTTTTCAAAGGATCCCATGTAGAGATTGGCGTAGGAGGGTGCAAAACGGGTGCCCATAGCACATCCTTTGATCTGGTGGTAAAAGCTATTATTGAAGCTGAAGATGTTGTGTTTAAGGATGAAATCGATGCAGTTGGTTAGGAAATCTATCTGGGATTCTGGCATCGATTCCTAACCAACCAGATAGATTTCCTAACCAACTGCATCGATTTCATCCTTAAACACAACATCTTCAGCTTCAATAATAGCTTTTACCACCAGATCACACATCCATGGTGAACATCCCTATAAAAACAACATATTGCTATACAAACGGTACATCGACGACCTGTTTATAGTATGGAAAGGCACTGAAGAGGAAGCCGCTCGCTTCATCGGAACCCTAAACCACAATAACTACGACCTATCATTTACACACACCTTTTCCCCCAACTCCATAGATTTTCTGGATCTCACCATCAATTACGACAACGACAACAACAAATTCACGACAAATACACACTTTAAATTAGTAGACGTTAATAGTTATATCGATTTTAGAAGCGCCCACTACCGCCCCTGGCTTAAGAACATCCCTTTTGGTCAATTCAGGAGGGTAAGGAAGAACTGCAGAACAGATAAGGACTTCAACAAAGAATGCGTTATCCTAGAAAAAAGATTCAAAGATAAATACTTTCCAATAAACCTTATAAAAGGCGCAAGATCAAAAGCCTCTGAACTCACACAAAAGTCCTGCTTAAATCCCCCCATAGGGAAACCCAAGTCTGCCCCTAGCAACTCCAATATCAACTTCATCACCACCTACAATAGAGGCAACAAAATGATTAGGAACATTCTCTCCAAACATTGGCACATCCTAAAAAATGATCCGCACTTAAAAGACACACTATCAGACAAACCCCACATCACATTCAGACGTTCCCTAACCCTCAAAAATATACTTGCTCCAAGCAGAACAAAGAAACATCTGACAACACACACAAACTTTCTTTCTAACCTCAAAGGCTCCTTCAAATGTGGACATTCACGCTGCCTTTGCTGTAACACCATAAGCCACAAAAAATACAACTACACATCCACCGTCACCAACGAGACATTCACGGCAGCTCATATGTCATTTACCTTTTAGAATGCCCGTGCCAACTACAGTACATTGGTAGAACCACCCAATGCTTAAGAACCCGAGTCAATAATCACTGTTTCAATATTAACACTGGGTATCTCAAACACAGTGTATCCCGTCATTTCTCTCAGGCACACGAATGCCAATCCAATAAAATTACAATAACACCCATTGAATACATTCACCCCGACGTCCCAAATAGATTTAACAAATTAAAACAAAGAGAAAACTTCTGGATTTTTAAAATGAACACACTATACCCATTTGGTCTAAACGACATCACAGAGTCGTCCCTAGACTAACATCAAACATTCCTAGACAAATATCGGAAAACCTATGGATCCCACCAGCCTCTCTCCAAAAATACAGTACAGTGTAACAGCCCAAATACGTGACCACGGGACCCGGTTGACACAATTTCTGTCGTATGTCCCATCGTTAACCACCCCCCCCCCCTGTTTTTGTGCCTCTGCGGTTTCATGTCCGAACCCTAATGCACCAACTATCTCTGTTAGGGCTCCCTCCCCTCGCAGTAACTCTAAGAGTTAATACAAATGTTATGCACTCTTCATCTAACACAATAAACCAACCTTTTTAATCAGGCATTGCCCCAGCATCATTCATCGATGCCACCTTCACCCCTCTAACACTCCGTTTGCTCTAAAGAGACGTAAACCAATTTAAATAATATATAAAAAATAATACAAAATAATAAACAAACTTAGAAACAAACTACCGTACGTAACACTGCGTCAATGGAAACATTAAATTTTAGTTTCATCACTCACATTCAATTCATATCTTCCTCCTCGGCAACACATTCTCCTTTTCCTCTCCCACTGTTCCTGCTGCATAGACCGGCGTCCTCTGGCGTTTTGCGGTTCACCGTGCGTTCCATCTAGCTTTGGACCACGTCGGCCACCGTAGCGTAGGTGGTCTCCTTGACAACCAGTAACAAATCCAACCTACACACGTAACCTCTTATATCTCAGTTACACAAACGTCCCACACTTGAAATAAACAAACAAACTAAAAACAAATCATCCAATACGTTTTCACCACTTGTTCCCTTCTGATGTCTTCAATAACAAAATATTGCCGTCCCTCACATACAATGTTTTTATCCAATCCCCCGACACACATTTTTTATTTAAGAACAAAATAAGAGTTCCCTACAGTGATATCTCGCCTTTTACCTTTCTTATGGTTTTATTGTGTTTTATTGTCTAAATACTATGAAATGTCATTGCAATGGACTGTACCCTTTGAACTCTGACCTGCTTGAGTTTTTGGCGGTTTTTTTGCCTAATTGCCCAGTCTGAACTGGCTCCAATCAGATGACCTTTTCTGTGTGTATATATACATGTCTCTTTTTTCTGTGTTCACCATGCCTGACGAAAACGCCAGTTCGGCGTTGAAACGCGTTGCATAGCAATAAATACTTTTACGTTCACCCGGCTTCTGGATTCATCCTGTCCTCACCACGCAGCAGCGCCAATATAGATCCGTAATTTTTCTACGTGCACTCATCATACCCAAGCGGTCACCTCGGTAACCGGCCCGGACCTGGCAGCAGCTATTTCGTGGACTCCTTCATTCAACTTTCATAACCTCACGGTGAGCATATATTACTTCTATTTCTCACCTCCACCTCTTTGATCCACACCAAGTGGCGCCGTGGTTTTTTGCCCTTCCCTCTGAGCCCTGCAGTGTGTCCAGGCAGCTGATAACAGCCACATGTAGGGTATTGCCATACCCGGGAGAACCCACATTACAGTTTATGGGGTGTAGGTCTTTGGTCAAAATGCTCACTACACCTCTAGATGAATGCCTTAAGGGTGTAGTTATTAAAACGGGGTCACTTATAGCGGGTTTCAACTGTACTGGTACCTCAGGTGCTTCTGCATACATGACTTCACACTAGAAAATCCCCAGTAGGCCAAATGGTGGTCCTTTCCTTCTGAGCCCTCCCATGGGCCCAAACGGCAGTTTATCACAACAAATGGGGTATTGCGGCACTCAGAACAAATTGCGCAACAGAATGGGGTATTTTGTTTCTTGTGACAATAAGAAATTTTCAGCCAAAACTACATATTATTTGAAAAAAATAATTTTGTTTTCATTCCCAGCCCAATTCAAATAAGTTCTTTGAAGAAACTATGGGGTCAAAATGGTCACATTACCCATAAATGAATTCCTTGAGGGGTGTAGTTTCCAAAATGGGGTCATTTGTGGTTGGTTTCTATTGCTTTGATACCTCTGGGGCTCTGCAAATGCGACATGGCACCCGAAAACCAATCCAGCAAAATCTGCACTCTAAAGAACACACAGCGCTCCTTCCCTTCTGAGGCCTCCCATGGGCCCAAACAGCAGTTTATTGCCACAAATGGGGTATTGCCACACTAAGGATAAATTGGGCAACAAAATGTTCCCTGTGAAAATAAGAAATTTTGATCACAAATGACATTTTATTGGAAAAAATAACATTTTTTTCATTTCACAGCCCAATTCAAATATGTGCTGTGAAAAAACTGTGCGGTCAAAAATGGTAACAACAACCATAAATGAATTCCTTGAGGGGTGTAGTTTCCAAAATGGGGTCACTATTGGGGGATTCCTACTGTTTTGGCACCTCAACACCTCTTCAAACCTGGCATGCTGCCTAAAATATATTCTAATAAAAAAGAGGTCTCAAAATGCACTAGGTGCTTCTTTGCTTCTAGGGCTTGTGTTTTAGTCCACGAGCGCAGTAGGGCCACATGTAGGACATTTCTAAAAACTGCAGAATCTGGAAAATACATATTTAGTAGTGTTTCTCTGGTAAAACCTTCTGTGTTACAGAAAAAAAAATGAATAATATTGAAATTCAGCAAGAAAAATGAAATTTGCAAATTTCACCTCCACTTTGCTTTAATTCCTGTGAAATGCCTGAAGGGTTAAAAAACTTTCTAAATGCTGTTTTGAATACTTTGAGGGGTCTAGTTTTTAAAATGGGGTGTTTTATCAGGGTTTCTAATACATAGGCCCCACAAAGTCACTTCAGAACTCAAGAGGTACCTTAAAAAAAAGGCTTTTGAAATTTTTTAAAAATATGAGAAATTGCTGTTTATGTTCTAAGCCTTGTAACGTCCAAGAAAAATAAAATAATGTTCAAAAAACGATGCCAATCTAAAGTAGACATATGGGAAATGTGAACTAGTAACTATTTTGGGTGATATAACTGTCTGTTTTACAAGCAGATGCATTTAAATTCTGAAAAATGCAATTTTTTCAAACTTTTCTCTAAATTTTGCAATTTTTCACCAATAAACACTGAATATATCGACCAAATTTTACCACGAACATGAAGCCCAATGTGTCACGAGAAAATAATCTCAGAATCGCTTGGGTAGGTTTAAGAATTCCGACGTTATTACCACATAAAATGAAATATGTCAGATTTGAAAAATGGGCTCTGAGGCTTAAGGCCAAAACTAGGCTGCGTCCTTAAGGGGTTAAGGTGAAGCAAATAATAAGACAGGATTTTTTTTAGGATTTGCTAGTTTTATATGGAAATTTTGGGATTGAGAATGGTGTTTGCTCCTAGAATACCTAATATTTCCTACTAATTGAGATAAACCTACGGTATCATGTCCTACCCTTTCTTACACACTTTGGGTTAGATTGAGAACAAGATTGAAACTAGGGAAGCAGAACATATGTTATTTTAATTAGAATAATGCATGTGTAAGAGTGTGGGGGAGAATTTCCAACTCTTAAAGGGGAATCTACTGCTTTAATTGCATATTTGTATAAATGCTAAAATATAGTCTATTCATTTGGCACTGTGTCTTTAACGCATGCTGTTGTGATGCCTGTTTTATGATGTTTTCCCCCTTGGTAGTGTTTTGAAGGAGGACTAGTCTGTCTATATATTTATTTTTTTCTTCTAATTATTATTATTTATTTTTTTTAAATGACATGGGGTACCCCCATTTTTCATAACCAGCCAGATAGCAGAAGCAGGCTAGCATTAGCAGGGTGGAAAGGTCCACTGTTTTGAGCCTTTCCCAGAATAATAATACGAGCCCGCGGCCACCCCAGTACCATCACAACAGGCCAACACTACTCGGCTCTTCCTTGAAGCCCTTGTGGTCGTGGGTACCGGGGTAATAATGGGGATTAGTGTTTGTCTTTTCACCGGCTAGCACTAAGCCCTGCCTTAGTAATGGATGCTGTCAATCAGCCAGCGGCCATTACTAAGGCAATAGTAATAAAGTTTAAAAAGAAACATAGAAAAAATATTCTATTGGCCACACAACATTCTAAAAAATGGCCACACAACCCTTGTTAACCATATTATTGAAAATAAAAAAAGCCATCATCAAAGTAGTCCTCAAATCTGAAGAAGTCCAACATCCAAACCTACATGTGGGTAGGCATAGATACGGGGCTCATGTGTGATACTGTCTGTTGGACCCTGTATCTAAGCCTACCACATGTTAGGCTTAGATACAGGGTCCCAGCAGAGAGTAATCATATACAGTATAAGATTACTGTCTGCTGGGGCCCTGTATCTAAGGCTACAGTGTGGTAGGCTTAGATACAGGGCTCATCAGACAGGATCACACATGGGCCATGTATATACGCCTACCATGTGATAGGCCTAGATACAGGGCCTAACAGACAGGATCACACCATCTAAGCCCTATTCCCGAGATCCAATGGGACAGAATTTATATGGCGACAATTACCCTGTCTCCATGCTCAGCAATGAGAATTTCACAATTCTATATAAATCACAGACTGTACTTTTCTCCAGATAAACTAGCAAAATTTGATTAAAAAAAAGAAAGACTAACTGTCAAAGATGTACTAAGGAAAATTTGGGATTTCTGCACGTGATGTGGGAATGTAGATTAATACAGGGCTTTTGGAATATAATTATGGAAAGTATTGATAATATATATGATATTTAGAAACACGATAGTTTGTATTTTGGGGATATAGAAATAAAATAAAATACAAATAATATTAGCCATAACTTATCTAACATAAGATGTACTGTTAGAAATCTTTTGTTTTTTGCAAAGTAAATTATAACCAATAAATGGAAAATGTCGGTAGTGCCTAGTAAGATTCAATTGCTAAAGAGTGTAATAAAGCAATTGGAATGGAAAAAATGTACTATACAAAAATAAAAAAAGGGAAAAATATTGAAACCTTTGGAAAACCTGGGAAGACCAGGTAATGTAATAAACAGATGAGATGTTTTTGTTGTTTTTTGTGCTGTTTGCTTTCCCTTGTGTGGAGAGTAAGCCATGGGGGGAAGATTATATTTATATAATGGATTGTGCAAATTGTACTTTCTATATTTAGTATGTATAAAAAATGATATACCGTATTTTTCGGACTATAAGTCACAGTTTTAGCAAGAATAAATCTTGCTAAAATGTCCCTTATAGTCAGTAGTCAAGAGACCCCTGACCGCCCCTTACTTAACCCCTTCCTGACCCATGACGTGCCGGCACATCATGGAGCGGGGGGGGGGGAAATGATTCGAGCGGGCTCACGTGCTGAGCCGGCTTGAAACCACTGCAGGTATCAGCTGTGTTTTACAGCTGACGCGCTGCTCTATCGGCCAGGAACAGTGATAACATTGTTCCTGGCTGTTTAACTAGTTAAATGCTGTGGTCAATAGCAACCATGTAATTTATAGGGGTTTTTCCATGAAGGACATTTATGATAGATTAACAGGATGTGGATCTGTCATAAATGTCAGATAGTTGCGGGTCCCACCTCTGGGACCCGTACCTATTTCTAGAACAGGGCCCCCTAAACCCTGTTCTAGCTTTGTGTGCTCTCCCGGCAACTTAATCATTACATGTCGAGTTACATTGCTTCTGTAACTGCCATTCACTAATATGGGAGTTATGGAAAAAACATAGCTCAGCGAGTTACACTAATTCCGTAACTCATCCATGTATTGCAGTGTATTGTACCAGCGATCTAATGGTCCCTGGTTCAAGTTCCCTAGGGGATCTAATAAAATGTGGAAAAAAAAAATTGGATACATTTTCAGGAGTGTAAACAAAATAAAAAATAATACTAAATAATACTAAAATTTGAAAAAAAGTATTTTCCCATTTTTCCCCTAGCACAATGTAAAAAACAAAAAAAATAAAAAATAGGAATTAGACCTACCGGTAATTGTATTTCCAGGAATCCATCATGACAGCACTACAGGAGGTTGCCCTATTGACCTCTGTAGGGACAGGAAGACAGAGAGGTTAAAAGGACCCTCCCACCACCCACTTGCCAGTGTTTTTCAATTACTACACCAGGATGGATGCAACCCTATTTTATTTCTAGGGATAATAACTGACATGTTGATTGCACAAATCAGAATTCAATAAGGGAGGGAATGTAAGGGTGCTGTCATGATGGATTCCTGGAAATACAATTACCGGTAGGTCTAATTCCTATTTTCCAGTACATCCCTCATGACAGCACTACAGGAGCAATACCAGATTATAATGCTCAGGGCGGGACTACGGATTGAAGGACTTTCCGTCCAAAACTTAAATCCGTATCGGACAGAACATCGAGACTATAATGTTTGCAAAACGTATGATGGCTTGACCAAGTGGCAGCTCTGCAGATTTGGTCCATAGAGGCTTCTCTTCTTTCTGCCCAGGATGCCGAAACTGCCCTCGTTGAATGGGCTCTGATGCCTTGTGGGGCACATAGTCCTTGGGACTTGTAGGCTTCTTGTATGGTAGTTTTTACCCATCTCGCTAGAGAGCCTTTTGAGGCTTTCTTTCCTCTATTCTTTCCCCCAAACAGGACAAATAGATTTTTATCTCGTCTCCAGGAGGAGGTTCTATCCAGATACTGAAGAATTGTTCGCCTGACATCCAGGCAATGGAATTTTTCTTCTTGTTGTTTTTTTGGATCTGGATAAAAGGAAGGTAGAATTATTTCTTGTTCTCTATGGAAAGCAGTAGATACCTTTGGAATAAAGGAAGGATCCAGCTTTAGAATGATCTTATCCTCTTGTACTTTTAGGTACGGTTCTATGACTGACAGAGATTGGATTTCTCCAATCCTTCTTGCTGAAGTAATAGCGACTAAGAATGCAGCTTTTAGAGTTAAAAAGTGCATACTAATCGTGTCGAGCGGCTCAAAAGGGGGGATCACAAAGAGTCGTTAACACCACATTCAAATCCGAGGTAGGAACTGATTTCTTTAGGGAAGGTTTCCGTTTAGAGACCGCTTGAGTGAATCTTCTGATCCACCGATGTTCAGCCAGGGGAGTATTAAAAAAATTTCCTAAGGCTGAAAACTGTACTTTTAAGGTACTAGGACTAAGCCCTTTTTTGAATCCCGATTGTAAAAAATCTAGGATTTTCGCGATGTTGGGAGAAAAGGGGTCTGGTCCTGTGTCTCCATACCAGGAACAGAATTTCTTCCAAATTTTTTGATAGATTTTTGAGGTAACTTCTTTATGACTTGATAAGATAGTTGAAATTACCTCATCTGACAGACCGTGGGTCCTCAAGATCTGCCTTTCAGGATCCAGGCTGACAACTTCAGAGTTTCTATTCCCTGAAAGAATAAGGGACCCTGGGAGAGAAGATTCTCCCTGACTGGGAGCATGATAGGTTCTTTCAACGCTAGGTATTTTACGATTGGAAACCAACTTCTTTTTGGCCAATAGGGAAGAATAATGATGAGCTTTGTCAAATCTTCCTGGATTTTTCTTAATACCATTGGTATTAGAGGAAACGGAGGAAAGGCATAGGCCAGATCCATGCCCCAGGGTTGGGACAATGCATCTACTCCCAATGGGTTGTCTCTGAGATTTAGGGAGAAGAATGTCTCTACTTGGGAGTTTTTCCTCGTGGCAAACAGGTCTATTTGTGGATAACCCCACCTTCGGGTTAAGGACAGAAAGACCTCCCTGTTTAGGGACCATTCTCCAGGGACTCCCTTGTCTATGTTGTTTGTGCAGAGCCACCAGTGGCGGATTAAGTAGACCATGGGCCCTGGGCTGTTACCCAAACTTGGGCCCCCCTTCCTCACCGCCGCCCTGCCGCGCCGTAACTATTTTTGACACTACTTTTTTGGGCAAGCATTAACAGTGTTACGATTTCCCTTGTCACAGGGCTGTGTCCCTACATACTGAGAGTATCACACTGTGCAGGGACACAACCTCCTGACAAGGGGAATTGTCTATCAGTCCTGGACTGCAGAAAGACTTTTTGTGAAATACAAGGATTCCTATAATAAACATGTCAGGAGAGGTGACAGATTCTCTATAAATCTAGTGACTCACAGGTGACGACGTCTCAGATTCTAGTAGTTTTTTTTCCTCTTTTCTTCTCCATCCGGTCCAGCGCTCATGACGACTTCTCCCGGCCATGACTCATTTCTGCAGAATTTGCCACTCAGACGTCTCCTCACTTTTCCAACATTTCCACACCTATAAACGAAAATAAAGTTATCATGGTGCCACATACTGTGCCTCTAAATATAATAGCACCAAACACTGCGTGCCTGAATATAATAATACCACACACTGTAAAACACCACATACACACAGCCCCCTGTACATAGTGCCACACACAGCCCCTGTAGATATTACACACCCCCATAGATATCGCCATACACAGCCCGCTCTATATATCACACATCCTCCCCGTAGAGAGCGTTACACACAGCCCCATATAGATAGTGCCATACAGCCCTCTGTAGAGAGCGCCACACAGCCCTCCCCCTCTTGTAAATAGCACCAAAAAGCCCCCCCTATAAAGAGCGCCACACACATACCACTGTGGATAGCACTACACAGCCCCCCCTTGTATATAGTGCCACACAGCGCTCCCCTTGTATAGAGTGCCACACAGCGCCTCCCCTTGTATATAGTGCCACACAGCGCTCCCCCTTGTATATAGTGGCACACAGCGATCCCCCTTGTATATAGTGCCACACAGCGCTCCCCATTGTATATAGTGGCACACAGCGCTCCCCCTTGTATATAGTGCCACAAGGTTATGTACACATTTAAAAACTTTATATCATAATTTGATATATATATATATATATATATATATATATATATTACCCAATTACCCTAATATAGACATGTAATATATTACAATTTACGGTAAACAATGACGATTACAAATAAAAGGTCTATTTTAGGGTAAAACTATGTTATTACCCAAAAAAATAGCTGAAACGTAAAAAAGCTTATTTGTTTACTATTATTTTCAAACTTTATGAATAAAAATTGTAAAATAGCAAAAAAGGTGTGTATAAAAACGGTAAAAAGCGAAACCTGCATTGTCTACGGAAAAAACGTCGCAAAAATCGCGTCGTTTTTATTTATTTTTTATAAAAATGTGTGTTTGGTGCAACTTTGTAATTACGTTTTATTAAAAAATATTTTTACTTTTTGAGATACAGCTGCTTTGTATCCTGTATCCGTCAGGTCAGCAGGACTGACAGGATCAGTGACACGCAGGATCCACCTCAAATCTATCACATCTAAGATTATAATTTAGCGCAGGGCCCGTTTCACTGATCCCGTCAGTCCTGCTGACCTGACGGATACAGGATACAAAGCAGCTGTATCTCAAAAAGTGAAAATATTTTTTAATAAAACGTAATTACAAAGTTGCACCAAACACACATTTTTATAAAAAATAAATAAAAACGGCGTGATTTTTGCGACGTTTTTTCCGTAGACAATGTAGGTTTCTTTTTTTTTTATCGTTTTTATACACACCTTTTTTGGTATTTTAGAATTTTTATTCATAAAGTTTGAAAATAATAGTAAAAAAATAAGCTTTTTTACGTTTCAGCTATTTTTTATGGTAATAACATAGTTTCTACCGTAAATGTTAATATATTACATGTCTATATTAGGATAATTGGGTCAGCGCTAGCGTTACAACAATGATTGGCGGGGGGGGGGGCGGTTTTTATTGGGGGTGGTTATTTTATGTGTATTTATTATTTCATTTTTTTTTTGCACTTTATTATTTTTTTATTACTGTGGTCTGTTCCTCAAAGGTCAAAAAAGACCTTTGGGGAACTTTATATATATATTTTCTTTCTTTTACACCATGTTTTTCCACTGTAACTGGAGCTGCACAGCAGCCACAGTTACAGGGGAAATCAGCCCTCTCATAGTGATGATTGTCACTAATAGGGCTGTGCTGGGTCTAGTTAGACCCAGCAGCAGCCTGCCACTAACGGCACCCGGCGATCATGTGACCAGTCACATAATCACCGGGAGGAATAGAGACAGCGCCGCTGCCTCTGTCTCTATTCCTATTCTGTCTCTATTCCTATTAAGGACCCGTCCCTGACCGCTGGCCGTAAAAATACAGCCAGCGGTCGGGAACCAGTTGGGCAGGAGGATAAGCCTGCTGTACTGACCTCAGCGCCGGTGACCGACCGCCCGGCTCTTGTCTTGCAGATTCGGAGTAACAGAACAGCCGTCCGTCGCTGTTCTGTTACTCAATGGCGGCGGCCCGCACTTGTCAGGGAGGCGTGTCCTACCCCTTTCCCGGCCAATTCCCTGCTCCTCCCCTCCTCATCTTCGTTAGTTAGCAGCGCTAGCATGCTGAATAGGTACCTTTGCAAGATGATGTGCGGTTCGGGCTGCCATGGGCCCCCTGGGAGCCTCGGGCCCCGGGCGGCCGCCCGAATCGCCCATATAATAATCCGCCACTGAGAGCCACCACATGAGGGATGATTTCACAGTCTCGGAAATTTGAATTCTTGAATTCAGGGAGTTCTGTTTTCGATCCCACTGGGACAATATCAGATTCTGTAAGGGTCTGGAGTGAAATTGGCTCCATGGAATAGATTGGATGCAAGACGTCATCATTCCCAACATCCGCATACATTCCCTTATGGAACAGGCGTCTTTCCCCCAAAATTTCCTTACTTCTGCCAGTAGGAGTATTTGTTTTTCTCTTGGGAGGAAGGAATGTTGAAGGGAGGAGTCTAGCAGTACTCCTAAGAAGACCTTCTGTTTTTGGGGAGGAAGACTCGACTTCTGAAAGTTGATTATCCATCCCAATTCCTGTAGTAGGGAAAGAACCTGTAACCGATGACTGTCTAAGATAGACGGAGTATCTGCCGTCAACAAGAAGTAATCTAGATATGGTATAATTACTATGCCCTGACTTCTTACGAATGCCATGATCTCTGCCATAATTTTTGTAAAAATTCTGGGGGCGGAGGAAATGGCGAAAGGGAGGTTAACAAACTGGAAGTGGAGAATGGAAGGACCGTCCTGAATTGCGAATCTGAGGAATCTCTAGTAAGCGGGGTGGATAGGAACGTGATAATACGCATCCTTTAAATAGATCGTACACATTGATGCCTCTTCCCTTATTAGAGGAATAGTCGATCTGATAGACTCCATCTTGAATTTTCGATATTTCACACACTTGTTTAGGACCTTCAGGTTGATTATTGTCCTGTAGGAACCGTTTGGTTTTTTGACTAAGAAGATTTTTGAATAGTGGCCTTTGCATATTTCGTTGTGGGGAACTGGAGAAATGGCTCTCAATTTGAGTAGTTTCTGGACGTCCCAGATAAGGATCTGATGAAGGTCTTTTGCTTGGTACTGGGTTATTAGAAATTTCTCTGGAGGAATGGAGGAAAATTCTATTTTGTACCCTTCTTCTATGATCTTTAGAACCCAGGGGTTCTGGGTTATTCTCGACCATTTGGGATAAAATTGTAGGAGTCTTCCTCCTATGCTCTTTGCGTCATTGCTTTGAGGGCTGGAATGAATTATTTGGGTTAAGGAGATATCCGCGACCCCTTTTTCCTTTGGGGTAACTCCAGCGACCGGACTTCCCTTTCCCGCTGTAGTTCTGTAAGGTAGGATCCCTCTGTTGGCGAAACCTCCCAAACTGGGGTTTTTTTTGCTTTCTCTTCAGGAAACGGGATAGAACACAATTTGTTCTTGGACTTCGTATCTCCTGACCACATTATGAGCCATAATGCTCTTCTAGCAGCATTTGAGAGAGCCCCATTCCTGGCAGCAAATCTAATAGATTCCGCTGAATCGTCTACCAAGAATCCGGTTGCCATTTTTAGTAAGGGTAGAGATTCTAATAGATCTTGTCGTGATGTCTTCATCATCAAATGGGTCTCCAGCTGGTTTAACCATATAAACATTGCTCTTGCTACTGATGTGGCCGCGATATTAGTTGAGATCAAAGCAGAGAAAGATTCCCACGTTCTTTTCAGTAGCCTGTCTGCCTTTCGTTCCATGGCGTCCTTCAACTGCGAGGAATCTTCAAATGGGATTGCGGTTTTTTTAGTAACCCTGGCTACTGGGACATCTACTTTTGGGATCTCATCCCAAGGTTTAGTGTCTTCTGGATCAAAGAGAAGTCTGTTTTTAAAATCTCTTGAAATGAAGAGCCTTTTTTCTGAATCTTCCCATTCAGTTGTCACCATTCTTTTGAGATTTTCGTTTACCGGAAAAACCTTTGTTTTCTTTTCCGTTAGACCTCCAAACATCTCATCCTGGATGGTATGTGGTTGGTCTACTTCGGGAATATCCATGGTTTCCCGTATTGCTTGAATTAAGGTATCAGACATCTCGGAAGAGAAGAATTTTTTTTCTCTTGAGTGGAAGAAGTTGAAGGCAAGAGTTTCTCTCCTTCTTCTAACTCAACCTCCGATAGGTAATAACACTCCTGCTCCGAGTCAGACCCCTGAGAGGGAGGACAATATTTTTGACTTCAATCCGTGGTCTTTTTGCCCGGGAGTGGGAGGGAGTTTCTTGAGGAGGGGCGAGGGAGGCTACTGACTGACCCACTTCTTCACGAATCATAGCCCTAAGTTCAGACATGAACGTTGGTTGTTCCTCCTTTAGTATTTTTGCAATACAATCCTGACACAATTGTTTCCTATGTGACTCTGGCAATTTTATTGCACAAGTCGCACATTTTTTAACCTTCTTTTTTTCAGTTTGTCTCTGAGAGGAATCTTTATCCTAGAGAAAACAGAAGGTAGGTAAAGTATGGTGTGCATCAGCCATGACTAAGGACGCGTGTAGCGTCTGAAACGCGTAGGCTCTATATACTACTGATATTTTTCCTCACACTATCAGGATTGCACACTTCCAAGCATAATCCTGGTTTTTTCCTTTTTTAACTAACAAATTTTTTTCATTAAACTTGGAACTTCGTTCCATTTTATTCCACAAATCCACGCTGGATCCAAATTTTCTTTTCTTCATTGTTGTCTACTTATCGTGTGCCGACACGAGGATCCGTGCGAGATGATCTGAAACTATACATACAAGGTGAGCTGGAGGTCCCTCTCTCTATTTTTGTCTATGGTGTGCATACATAAGGAGTCATAACCCTTACCCCAAGGGTGAGACTCACGTGACCCTGGGACATATCTGGAGTTCCATCAGGACGTGGAAGTTCCATACCACAACAGGTAACAGGCAATGCAATATGCAATCCACAAAAATAATCCAAGTTAGAGTTATCAGCTCTAACTACATACCTGTGCGTGTCCCTTTAAATGCGGGCGTTTTGAATTTCCCGCCTTCCAAGATGGCCGCGGACCGGAAGTAGCCCGACGTCATTTCCGGTCGGCTATTCGTTTCTTTCCTTCGGAGTGCAGCCGCCATAGCCGGCGCTGAGGCTTGCTATGCGGCGCCGCGAGGATCCCTGCCGGTGCGTCCACGTTTATGGAGCTGCCGGTCCCCGCCTGGTCCGCGGCCAGGCCGAAGCCTGCTTGGGAATCCCCAGCCCCCACACACTACCCGAACCCTGCCTAGGATTCCTCCGGTAGGTGTCTCAGGGTGGGAGCTAAGGGACCCCTCGTTCGAGGGGTGTTAGCCTGGGCTTTAGGGGGAAGAGAAGGGGGAGTGCACGGACCCCCCGATCTTGCCCCCTGCCCGAGTTTCTTTCCTGCAGTAATACAGGAGCGACGTCTCTCTCCTCCTGACCCTGTGGGGACAGGAAGAACACTGGCAAGTGGGTGGTGGGAGGGGCCTTTTAACCTCTCTGTCTTCCTGTCCCTACAGAGGTCAATAGCGCAACCTCCTGTAGTGCTGTCATGAATGATGTACTGGAAAAATTGGTATTGCTGTGTCCTTAAAAGTCTGAACTATTACAATATACCATTATTTAACTCGCACAGCGAACGGCGTAAAAAAAATAACATTTAAAACACCAGAATAGTTGTTTTTTGGTCACCTTCGCACTAACAAAAATGAAATAAAAAGTGATCAAAAAATTGTATCTACCAATAAAGGTGCAAATAAAAACTACAGCTAATCCCGCAAAAAATAAGCCCTCACACCGCTCAATCGATGCAAATATATAAAGTATTGGCTCTCAGAATGTGGTGAAACAGGACAAATTTTTTTTAACAAATAGTTTTTTCTCAGTAAAAGTAGTAATATATGAAATAATTTTTTCCTATTTTCTGTTGTCTAAAACCCGGCTGCGTCGTATAGTCAGGTGCGTCTTATAGTCTGAAAAATACGGTAAATAAAGTAATAAAAAAATAACAGTCCTGTCAGTTTGCCTCCAACACTGTAATATATATATATATATATATATATATATATATATATATATATATATATATATATATATATATATAAAATTGTGGTTTTATTCAAGCCAACATATAAAGGTGCAACGTTTCAGTCCAACATTAGGACCTTTTCAAGCAACTAATGCTGAACTGAAAACGTTGCACCTTTATATGTTGGCTTGAATAAACCACACTTTTCTTCATCTACTTTATTGGAGTGCTGCAATATTTTTATTTTTATATATATATATATATATATATATATATATATATATATATATATATATATATATATATATATATATATATCTATCATGTAGATGAGAAAAATGAAAATGCGGCACTCACCCGTTTGTATTTCTTCTGAACTTTAATATAACATCTTGGCAAAGATAAAAAGCGTTACAGGGAGGACAGCAAGTTGTAGGTTACAGCCTGTTTCACGCTAGAGGCAGCGCTTCTTCTGACCTAAAACGTCATTGCTGGCGGCGTTATTTTAAACTACCATCAGCTGTAGCTACCATAGCAACGCGTGTAGGAACAGTGAATAGCTTCTGAAACACACCCCTTTATGTTAATTCCTTTCAGGAAGGAAAACACTTCATTTTACCTTGACTGAAAAGGATTCCACAAATCACACCTGGTCCTGACCTATGAACCGCTGAGAAAAAAGCATTTCTAACGCGGCTGCGTCGGACTCAAATAGGTAAGTGAGATTTTAGCGTTAAAGAACCTTTTAATACATGTCGGGTGGTGGAACATAGAACCGTATTTAAATATATACGATATTATTAAATTGGGTTGGCCTTGAGTAACCATTTTTCTATATATATAAAATAAGAATGGTTACAATATAGAAAGTTGTTCGTTGTTCCATTACAGAATGCATAGTCAGCTGCTGTACACATAAGAAAAGATAAAATGTAACACATATTAGTTGTGTAACAAATGAAAAACAAAAACTATAAGCACAAACAAAAGAATCATTATAAAAACACTGACATGTCATTTTTATCATTTAGACCAGCAGGTCCCATTGCATTGGCACCTATAATCCATCCTGATTCTTTTCTCAATAACATTTTGGGCAAAGCCCCACGTGGCGGAATTGCTCTTGAATTCCGCTGCGGAGACTCCGCAGCGTTAATCCGCAGCGGAGCCGTTTCTCCATTGCCTTCCACTTCTTTTTAGTAGGCTTCGTTTAGACGTGGCTGAAAATTCCACTGCGGAGCATAGGCTGCGGTGCGGAATTTGGTGTCCGCAGCATACAATGGATGTTGCGGACCAGTGGCGGACTGGTTGCGGACTCATTGCGGAAGTTCTCCATTGACTTCAATGGAGATTCTAAATTCCGCAATGAAGTCCGCAGATGTCATGCACATGTTATGTGTGCTGCGGATGTGTCTTGCTTTTTTGACATGACATTTCTTCATTCTGGCTGGACCTATGTATTTCTAGGTCTACAGCCAGACTGAGGAAGTCAATGAGGCTCCCGTAATTACGGGAGCGTTGCTAGGAGACATCAGTAAATAGTCACTGTCCAGGGTGCTGAAAGAGTTAAGCGATCGGCAGTAACTGTTTCTGCACCCTGGACAGTGACTACCGATCCCAATATACAGCAACCTGTAAAAAAAAATAGAAGTTCATACTTACCGAGAACTCCCTGCTTCTGTCTCCAGTCCGGCTTCCCAGGATGACGTTTCAGTCTAAGTGATGGCTGCAGCCAATCACAGGCTGCAGCGGTCACATGGACTGCCGCGTCATCCAGGGAGGTCGGGCTGGATGCCGAAAGAGGGACGCGTCACCAAGACAACGGCCGGTAAGTATGAAAATCGTTTACTTTCACTAGGGAAAGTGCTGTCCCTTCTCTCTATCCTGCACTGATAGAGAGAAGGGAAGCACTTTTACCGCAGTACGCAGCAGCTAATCCGCATCAATTTACTGCACATTTTGGGCAGATCCGCCACAGAATCTGCAACGCAGATTCTGTGCGGCATTGATGCGGACAGCTGCGGAAGAAAACCGCCACGTGGGGCCATGCCCTTTATGTCTATCCCCCCTGTTTTCTGGGATTGGGACATGTTCAATACCTGCAAGCCTTAGTAGACTAGAATCTCCGCCATGGGCACTATTCATACGTTCAATTAATCTTGGAACTCTTCACACACTGATAGCAACACCGCAGAAGAAATGCCTCCTGATCTGACCCCCTTAGACTTTTATCTTTGAGGTCATCTGAAGGCAATTGTCTATGCTGTGAAGATACGAGATGTGCAGCAACTGAAACTACGGATACTGGAATCCTGTGCTAGCATTTCTTCTGCGGTGTTGCTATCAGTGTGTGAAGAGTGGGAGAAGAGGGTTGCATTGACAATCCAACACAATGGGCAGCACTTTGAACACATTTTATAAGTGGTCAGAAACTTGTAAATAACTCATGAAAGAATAAAGTAACGTTAAAACCAAGCACACCATTGTTTTTCTTGTGAAATTCTCGATAAGTTTGATGTGTCACATGACCCTCTTCCCATTGAAAAAACTAAAGTTGGATACAAAATGGCCGTCTTCAAAATGGCCACCATGGTCAACACCCAGCTTGAAAAGTTTCCCCCCTCCCATATACTAATGTGCCACAAACAGGAAGTTAATATCACCAACCATTCCCATTTTATTTAGGTGTATCCATATAAATGGCCCACCCTGTACTTCAAAATCTACCATATCAAAATCCTCTACTAAGCTAAAATGTAAGCCCTTCTCCAAAAGACTAACACAATCTTTATCCAAAACTAGATCTGTAAGGTTTATTATATTGTGTATTTAAGTAGTTTTCTCGATCTTCTATTTCTTCCAAGTCACTTGTTTCCTTTTCCGTATAGGTCTCACTTCTTTTTTCTCTATTTCTTTTTCATCTACCCCCTCGTCAAATTCGTTTCCTAAAGAGATATTTTGAATTTTATGAATCTTAGTAGAATCAGCTTTTTGTGACATATTTGAATGATTCTAATTAAATGAATATGAAATTTACAAGTAAAATTTACCCTGTGGAGTTAGACTTTCTTGATGTAAAACTAAGGCTGGGTTCACACGACCTATTTTCAGACGTCAAACATCTGCCCATTCATTTGAATGGGTTTGCCGACGTATTGTGCAGACGACCTGTAATTTACGCGTCGTCGTTTGACAGCTATAAAACGACGACGCGTAAATTGACTGCCTCGGCAAAGAAGTGCAGGGCACTTCTTTGCAACGTAATTTGAGCCGTTCTTCATTGAACTCAATGAAGAGCAGCTCAAGATATACGAGCGTCACAGACGCCTCGTATATTACGAGGAGGAGCATTTACGGCTGAAACGACGCAGCTGTTTTTTTCTGAAAACAGACTGTCATTTCAGCCGTAAAAGCCAGCTAGCGTGTGAACATACCCTAACAGTTAGGGTATGTTCACACGATGAGAGGCATTTACGTGTGAAAAGACAGACTGTTTACAGCTGCCTCGTTTCACACGTAAATGCTCCTCCTCGTAATTTACGAGGCGTCTGAGACGCTCTGAGACGCTCGTAAATCTTGAGCTGTGCTTCATTGAGTTCAATGAAGAACAGCTCAAATTACGTGGCAAAGAAGTGCCCTGCACTTCTTTGCCGAGGCAGTCCATTTACGCGTCGTCGTTTGACAGCTGTCAAACGACGACGCGTAAATTACAGGTTGTCTGCACAGTACGTCGGCAAACCCATTCAAATGAATGGGCAGATGTTTGCCGACGTATTGCAGCCCTATTTTCAGACATAAAACGAGGCATAATACGCCTCGTTTACGTCTGAAAATAGGTCGTGTGAACCCAGCCTTAGGGGAAATGCATTACATGCAGAAAGTTTTAGAAAACCAACTGCTACAAATTTATT
Organism: Rhinoderma darwinii; assembly: GCF_050947455.1. Taxonomy (NCBI): domain Eukaryota; kingdom Metazoa; phylum Chordata; class Amphibia; order Anura; family Rhinodermatidae; genus Rhinoderma; species Rhinoderma darwinii. Next base: position 224,279,159 of record NC_134689.1, read on the forward strand.
ACGTTATGACAGTTTTCATCCCCTACTCGTCAAGAAAGCAATTCCATACAGTCAATTTATAAGATGAATAAACGATACTAATGAATCTTTCTTAAAACAGGCAAATGCTCTAAAAAAACGCCTATTAGAAAGAGGTTTTCCGCTTGATATAATAAAAAAAAGCAATGAATACTGCCTTCATGAAAAACCAAAATGATTAAAATAAAAAAAATCATAAAAAGAAAAAAAAGAAATGACAATGAAGAAAAGAGATTCATTTCTACTTTCAAACAAACATGTCAAGCACAAATTATAAAAAATGTGATTTTTAAACACTGGCATTTAATCGAAGGAGACTCTTGTCTGAGAAATGTAGCCATAACCCCCCCCCCCCCATAATCTCTTTCAGACGAAGTGCCACATTAACCCCTTAAGGACGCAGCCTAGTTTGGGCCTTAAGGCTCAGAGCCCATTTTTCAAATCTGACATATTTCACTTTATGTGGTAATAACGTTGAAATGCTTAACCCCTTCAGGACACAGCCAATTTTTTTCAAATCTGACATGTTTCACTTTATGTGGTAATAACTCCGGAATGCTTTTACCTATCCAAGCGATTCTGAGATTGTTTTCTCGTGACACATTGGACTTTATGTTACTGGCAAAATTTGCTCGATACATTAAGTATTTAATTGTGAAAAACACCAAAATTTAGCGAAAAATTGTAAAAATTTGCATTTTTCTAAATTTATATGTATCAGCTTGTAAGACAGATGGTAATACCACACAAAATTGTTACTAATTAACATCACTCATATGTCTACTTTATATTGGCATCGTTTTTTGAACATCCTTTTATTTTTCTATGACATCACAAGGCTTAGAACTTTAGCAGCAATTTCTCACATTTTCAAGAAAATTTCAAAAGGCTATTTTTACAGGGGCCAGTTCAGTTGTGAAGTGGATTTTAGGGCCTTATATATTAGAAACCCTCGATAAGTCACCCCATTTTAAAAACTTCACCCCTCAAAGTATTCAAAACAGCATTTAGAAAGTTTCTTAACCCTTTAGATGTTTCACAGGAATTAAGGCAAAGTAGATGTGAAATGTTCAAATTTCTTTTTTTTTTTGCAGAAATTAATTTTTCATCTATATTTTTTGTAACACAGAAAGTTTTACCAGAGAAACGCAACTCAATATTTATTGCCCAGATTCTGCAGTTTTTAGAAATACCCCACATGTGGCCCTAGTGCACTTATTGACTGAAGCACAGGCCTCAGAAACAAAGGAGCACCTAGAGGATTTTGGGGCCTCCTTTTTATTAGGAAATATTTTAGGCACCATGTCAGGTTTGAAAGGCTCTTGCGGCACCAAAACAGTTGAAATCCCCCAAAAGTTACACCATTTTGGAAACTATACCCCTTGAGGAAATTATCTAGGGGTATAGTGAGCATTTTGACCCCGCAGGTTTTTTGGAGAAATTATTGGAAGTAGGCCGTGAAAATGAAAATCTACATTCTTTCAAAGAAAATGTAGGTTTACCTAATTTTTTCTAATTTCCACAAGGACTAAAAGGAGAAAATGCACCACTACTTTTGTAAAGCAATTTCTCCCGAGTAAAACAATACCCCGCATGTGGTCATAAACGTCTTTATGGACACACGGCGGAGCTTAGAAGGGAAAGAGCGCCATTTGGCTTTTGGAGCTCAAATTTAGCAGGAATGGTTTGCGGAGACCACGTCGCATTTGCAAAGCCCCTAAGGGACCAAAACAGTGAAAACACCAAAAAAGTGACTCCATTTAGCAAACTACACCCCTTGAAGAATCCATCTAGGGGTGTAGTGAGCATTTTGAACCCACAGGGATTTCATAGATTTTATTGGAATTGGGCAGTGAAGATAAAAAAAATCCTTTTTTTCCAATAAGACGTAGCTTTAGCTCAACATTTTTCATTTTCTCAACAAATAAAGGAATAAAAGAACCCCAACATTTGTAAAGCAACTTCTCTGGAGTACGGCAATACCCCATTTGTGGTCATAAACTGCTGTTTGGGCATACGGCAAGGATCAGAAGAGAAGGAGTGCCGTTTGGCTTTTGGAGCACAGATTTTGCTGGATTGGTTTCTTGACACCATGTCACTTTTGCAAAGCTCCTAAGGTACCAGTACAGTGGAAACTCCCCAAAAGTGACTCGATTCACGAAACTACACCCCTAGAGGAATTCATCTAGGGGTGTAGTGAGCATTTTGACCCCACAGGTGTTTCATAGATTTTATTAGAATTGGGCAGTGAAAATAAAAAAAATCCTTTTTCTTCAATAAGACGTAGTTTTAGCTGAAAATTTTTCATATTCTCAACAAATATATGTAAAAGAGCACCCCAACACTTGTAACTTCTCCTGTGTACGGCAATACCACATATGTGGTCATAAACTGCTGTTTAGGCACAGAGTAGGGCACAGAAGGGAAGGAGCGCCATTTGGCTTTTGGAGTACAGATTTTGCTGGATTGGTTTCTGGGCGCTATGTCGCATTTGCAAAGTCCCTGTGGGACCAAAACAGTGGATCCCCCCAGAAGTGACCCCATTTTGGAAACTACACCCCTCAAGGTATTCACCTAGGGGGTGTAGTGAGCATATTAACCCCACAGGTGATTGGCAGAAATTGGTGTGCACGTGATGTTGCAGAGTGAAAATGGTTTTTCAATAGATATGCCAATATGTGGCGCCCAGCTTGTGCCACTGGAGACACACACCCCAAAAATTGTTAAAAGGGTTCTCCCGGGTATGGCGATGCCATATATGTGGAAGTAAACTGCTGTTTTGGCACACTGTAGGGTTCAGAAGGGAGGTAGCGCCATTTGGCTTTTGGAGCGTGGATTTTGCTTGTAGTAGTTTTGTTTGGAGTCTTACTGGTGTTTCCGTTTATAATGTGGGGGCACATGTAAGGCGGGCGGAGTATATAAGGGGCATAGTCAGGTGGTATAGTGGGGTAAAAAAAAAACAATAAAATAATCCATAGATGTGTGTTATGCTGTGACACAATCCTTTCTGCACAGGCCGGTGTCGCACTAATAAATGGTCTTTACTTATCCCCCTTTTGGTCCGCACTCCGCACCTTTGAAGTTTGGGGAATTTTGCAGGGAAAGTGTTGTCCTGATATAATACGGGCGCTCTCACTTCCAGCAGATATGTTTGGGCCCTCCCCTTCCTGGATCCCTAATTTTAGGGGCCTTGATAATTCGCCACTTGAAACAGAAGAGACGTTCCCCTCGGGCCGGCACAACTGCATATTTTTATTTCCTGGCTTATTGGCTTATTTTTTCATAGACGTAGTGGTATGAGGGCTGTTTTTTTTTGTGTGACGAGCTGTAGTTTTTATTGGTACCATTTTGGGGTACATGCGACTTTTTGATCACTTGTTATCCTTTTTTTTTGGGAGGCAAGGTGACCAAAAAACAGCAATTCTGGCATATTTTTTTAGTTCTTTTTATACAGCGTTCGCCACATGTTATAAATTACATGTTACCTTTATTCTGCGGGTCAGTCCGATTCCGGTGATACCTAATTTATAGCACTTTTTATGTTTCACAACTTTTTGCACAATAAAATAACTTTTGTAAAGAGAATGGATTTTTTCTGTCGCCAAGTTGTGAGAGCCATAACGGTTTTACATTTTTCATCGACGGAGCTGTATGAGGGCGTATTTTTAGCGAGACGAGTTATAGTTTTTATAGGTACCATTTTTAGGTACATGCGACTTTTTGATCACTTTTTAATTCAATTTTTGGAAGACAAAGTGACCAAAAAATAGCAATTATGTCAGTATTTTTTAATTATTTTTTTTACGGCGTTCACTGTGCGGAATAAATAACATAATATTTTTATAGTTCAGGTCGTTACGGTCGCAGCGATACCAAATATGTATGGCTTTATTATTTTTTTCAATAATAAATGACTTGATAAGGGAAAAAGGGCGATTGTGTTTTGTGTTATTTGAAACTTTTATTGTATTTTTTACAACTTTTATTTTTACTTTTTTTACACTTTTTTTTACACTTTTCTTTAGTCCCACTAGGGGACTTGAAGGTCCAACTGTTTGTTTGATGTTCTAATACATTGCACTACCTATGTAGTGCAATGTATTAGAACTGTCAGTTGTTCACTGACAGCAAGCCGATCAGGCTCCGCCGCTGGGCGGGGCCTAATCAGCTTAAGTAATGGCAGACAGGAGTCCATTGTTAGGGCTCCTGTTGCCATGGTAGCAGTCGCCAGCCTTGCCATCGCGTGGCAAGGCTGCCGATTTGCTACAAACCTCTAGGATGCAGCGATCACAATGGATCGCTGCATCAAAGGGGTTAATGCCAGGAATCGGAGCTAGCTCCGGTTCCTGGCGATAGATCGGGGTGTCCGCTGTAACATACAGCGAACACCCACTGCTGATGACGCCGGCTCAGCTTCTGAGCCGGAAGCTGAGCCGGCGCCATCTTGCCGATGGTACCGGAAGCCTACTGGGCCCCGCCGACGACGGGGCATAGGAGGATTCCGTTACAGGCTGATCGGGAGGTAAGCATTAGCCCTCCGATCGCCTTTGCAGCCACCGGCAACCCAGCGATCACGTTGCTGGGGTGCCGATGGCTATAAACTCCTCACATGCTGCGATCTCTATTGAACGCAGCATGTGAGGGGTTAATCGGTCGGATCGGAGGCTAGCTCTGGTCATGGGCCGATACCTCAGGGTGCCAGCTGTAACATACAGCTGTCACCAGGCGGTGATATCGCTGGCTCAGCTCCTGAGCCAGCTTCATCTCCATGACGTACAGTTACGTAGAGATGCGGGAAAAGGCCATCTCCCATGACGTAACTGTACGCGAAATTGCGGGAAGGGGTTAAACCTATCCAAGCGATTCTGAGATTGTTTTCTCGGGAGACATACGGCTTTATGTTAGTGGTGAAATTTGGACGATGTTTTCATCGTTTATTATTGAAAAATTGCAAAATTTAGAGAAAATTAATAAAAAATAGCATTTTTCAGAATTTAAATGCATCTGCTTGTAAAATTTCCCATATGTCTACTTTAGATTGGCATCGTTTTTTGAACATTATTTTATTTTTCATGGACATTACAAGGCTTAGAACATAAACAGCAATTTCTCATATTTTTAAGAAAATTTCAAAAGCTTTTTTTTAAGGTACCTGTTCAGTTCTGAAGTGGCTTTGAGGGGCATATGTATTAGAAACTCCCATAAAGCACCCCATTTTGAAAACTAGACCCCTCAAAGTATTCAAAACAGCATTTACAATGTTTATTTAGCAAAAACACCGAAAAAGGCCATACTTACAAATGGACACAGCCAGGTCTGAAACGCTGATGAAGGCGAGTGAGCAGGTGCTTTAAATAATAATAGCCACTCCCACTAGTCTTGAGGGGAGTGGTATGTGGTGCATGGGATGTGTAGTAAGAAATAATAAATGAATAGTGTATGTGCAAGTGTAATAATGTGAGTGAAATATAGGGGGCAGTAATGAGTGAAGTGCCTAAAAAATAAATGAATAATGGGATGCAAGTGTGTGAAACATGGAGGAATAGTGTGTAAGTCATGAGGCGCAACGTGACTAGCCAGGTAGAAGCCTATTTGTGACGCCTTGATAATTCATAGAGCGGGCTACCCTGCTTGCTAGGCCAAACAACAACACACCATGCTCGCTTCTTTTGGACACAGCCAGGTCTTTGATGCTGGGAGAGCATGGTGTGTTGTTGTTTGGCCTAGCAAGCAGGGTAGCCCGCTCTATGAATTATCAAGGCGTCACAAATAGGCTTCTACCTGGCTAGTCACGTTGCGCCTCATGACTTACACACTATTCCTCCATGTTTCACACACTTGCATCCCATTATTCATTTATTTTTTAGGCACTTCACTCATTACTGCCCCCTATATTTCACTCACATTATTACACTTGCACATACACTATTCATTTATTATTTCTTACTACACATCCCATGCACCACATACCACTCCCCTCAAGACTAGTGGGAGTGGCTATTATTATTTAAAGCACCTGCTCACTCGCCTTCATCAGCGTTTCAGACCTGGCTGTGTCCATTTGTAAGTATGGCCTTTTTCGGTGTTTTTGAATAAATGTCCTTGTTTTTATCTGTTTTGTCTGTACATCAGGAGCTTTTCGCTCCAGTTAGGGACTCGCAAGTCTGGGGATCCTTGTCGTGGATTGCGAGCTTGCGTCCTTTTGGCCAAAATGATCACTAATACCCCAGGTATTTTTCATTATTACTTATATTCGCTTCTTTTGGACACAGCCAGGTCTTTGATGCTGGGAGAGCATGGTGTGTTGTTGTTTGGCCTAGCAAGCAGGGTAGCCCGCTCTATGAATTATCAAGGCGTCACAAATAGGCTTCTACCTGGCTAGTCACGTTGCGCCTCATGACTTACACACTATTCCTCCATGTTTCACACACTTGCATCCCATTATTCATTTATTTTTTAGGCACTTCACTCATTACTGCCCCCTATATTTCACTCACATTATTACACTTGCACATACACTATTCATTTATTATTTCTTACTACACATCCCATGCACCACATACCACTCCCCTCAAGACTAGTGGGAGTGGCTATTATTATTTAAAGCACCTGCTCACTCGCCTTCATCAGCGTTTCAGACCTGGCTGTGTCCATTTGTAAGTATGGCCTTTTTCGGTGTTTTTGAATATATGTCCTTGTTTTTATCTGTTTTGTCTGTACATCAGGAGCTTTTCGCTCCAGTTAGGGACTCGCAAGTCTGGGGATCCTTGTCGTGGATTGCGAGCTTGCGTCCTTTTGGCCAAAATGATCACTAATACCCCAGGTATTTTTCATTATTACTTATATTCGCTTCTTTTGGACACAGCCAGGTCTTTGATGCTGGGAGAGCATGGTGTGTTGTTGTTTGGCCTAGCAAGCAGGGTAGCCCGCTCTATGAATTATCAAGGCGTCACAAATAGGCTTCTACCTGGCTAGTCACGTTGCGCCTCATGACTTACACACTATTCCTCCATGTTTCACACACTTGCATCCCATTATTCATTTATTTTTTAGGCACTTCACTCATTACTGCCCCCTATATTTCACTCACATTATTACACTTGCACATACACTATTCATTTATTATTTCTTACTACACATCCCATGCACCACATACCACTCCCCTCAAGACTAGTGGGAGTGGCTATTATTATTTAAAGCACCTGCTCACTCGCCTTCATCAGCGTTTCAGACCTGGCTGTGTCCATTTGTAAGTATGGCCTTTTTCGGTGTTTTTGAATAAATGTCCTTGTTTTTATCTGTTTTGTCTGTACATCAGGAGCTTTTCGCTCCAGTTAGGGACTCGCAAGTCTGGGGATCCTTGTCGTGGATTGCGAGCTTGCGTCCTTTTGGCCAAAATGATCACTAATACCCCAGGTATTTTTCATTATTACTTATATTCGCTTCTTTTGGACACAGCCAGGTCTTTGATGCTGGGAGAGCATGGTGTGTTGTTGTTTGGCCTAGCAAGCAGGGTAGCCCGCTCTATGAATTATCAAGGCGTCACAAATAGGCTTCTACCTGGCTAGTCACGTTGCGCCTCATGACTTACACACTATTCCTCCATGTTTCACACACTTGCATCCCATTATTCATTTATTTTTTAGGCACTTCACTCATTACTGCCCCCTATATTTCACTCACATTATTACACTTGCACATACACTATTCATTTATTATTTCTTACTACACATCCCATGCACCACATACCACTCCCCTCAAGACTAGTGGGAGTGGCTATTATTATTTAAAGCACCTGCTCACTCGCCTTCATCAGCGTTTCAGACCTGGCTGTGTCCATTTGTAAGTATGGCCTTTTTCGGTGTTTTTGAATAAATGTCCTTGTTTTTATCTGTTTTGTCTGTACATCAGGAGCTTTTCGCTCCAGTTAGGGACTCGCAAGTCTGGGGATCCTTGTCGTGGATTGCGAGCTTGCGTCCTTTTGGCCAAAATGATCACTAATACCCCAGGTATTTTTCATTATTACTTATATTCGCTTCTTTTGGACACAGCCAGGTCTTTGATGCTGGGAGAGCATGGTGTGTTGTTGTTTGGCCTAGCAAGCAGGGTAGCCCGCTCTATGAATTATCAAGGCGTCACAAATAGGCTTCTACCTGGCTAGTCACGTTGCGCCTCATGACTTACACACTATTCCTCCATGTTTCACACACTTGCATCCCATTATTCATTTATTTTTTAGGCACTTCACTCATTACTGCCCCCTATATTTCACTCACATTATTACACTTGCACATACACTATTCATTTATTATTTCTTACTACACATCCCATGCACCACATACCACTCCCCTCAAGACTAGTGGGAGTGGCTATTATTATTTAAAGCACCTGCTCACTCGCCTTCATCAGCGTTTCAGACCTGGCTGTGTCCATTTGTAAGTATGGCCTTTTTCGGTGTTTTTGAATAAATGTCCTTGTTTTTATCTGTTTTGAATGTTTATTTAGCCCTTTAGGCATTTCACAGGAATTAAAGCAAAGCGGAGGTGAAATTTGCAAATTTCATTTTTCTTGCTGAATTTCAATAGTATTACTTTTTTTTCTGTAACACAGAAGATTTTACCAGAGAAACACTACTAAATATGTATTGTCCAAATTCCGCAGTTTTTAGAAATGTCCCACATGTGTCTCTAGTGCGCTCGTGGACTAAAACACAAGCCCCAGAAGCAAAGAAGCACCTAGTGCATTTTGAGGCCTCTTTTTTTATTAGAATATATTTTAGGCAGCATGCCAGGTTTGAAGAGGTGTTGAGGTGCCAAAACAGTAGGAATCCCCAAAACGTGACTGCATTTTGGAAACTACACCCCTCAAGGAATTCATTTATGGTTGTTGTTACCATTTTGACCCCACAGTTTTGACACGGCACGTATTTGAATTGGGCTGTGAAATTTAAAAAATGACATTTTTTCCAATAAAATGTCATTTTTCATCAATATTTCTTATTTTCATAGGGAACAAAATACCCCATTTTGTTGCCCAATTTCTCCTGAATGCAGCAATACCCCATTTGTGGTGAGAAACTGCAGTTTAGGCCCATGGGAGGCCACAGAAGGGAAGGAGCGCTGTGTGTTCTATGGAGTGCAGATTTTGATGGATTGGTTTTTGGGTGCCATGTCGCATTTGCAGAGCCCCAGAGGTATCAAAGCAATGGAAACCCACCAGAAGTGACCCCATTTTGGAAACTACACCCCTCAAGAAATTCATTTATGGGTAATGTGACCATTTAGACCCCATAGTTTCTTTACAGAACTTATTTGAATTGGGCTGGTAATTAAAAAAATAATATTTATTTCCAATAATATGTAGTTTTAGATCAAAATTTCTTATTTTCACAAGAAATAAAATACTCAATTTTGTTGCCCAATTTGTCCTGAGTGCAGCAATACCCCATTTCTGGTGATAAACTGCGGTTCGGGCCCATGGGAGGGCTCAGAAGGAAAAGAGCGCTATTTGTTCTTTGGAGTCCAGATTTTGCTGGATTGGTTTTCGGGTGCTATGTCGCATTTGCAGAGCCCCAAAGGCATTAAAGCAATGGAAACCCACTGGAAGTGACCCCATTTTGGAAACTACACCCCTCCGGGAATTGATTTATGGTTTTTGTTACCATTTTGACCGCACAGTTTTTTCATAGCACGTATTTGAATTGGGCTGTGAAATTAAAAAAATGAATTTTTTTCCAATAAGATGTCATTTTTTATCAAACTTTCTTATTTTCACAGGGAACAAAATATCCCATTTTGTTGCCCAATTTGTCCTGAGTGCGGCAATACCCTATTTGTGGTGATAAACTGTCGTTTGGGCCCATGGGAGGGCTCAGAAGGAAAGGACCACCATTTGGCCTACTGGGGATTTTCTGGTGCGAAGTCATGTATGCAGAAGCCCTTGAGGTACCAGTACAGTTGAAACCCCCGAGAAGTGACCCCGTTTTAAAACTACACAACTTATGGCATTCATCTAGAGGTGTAGTGAGCATTTTGACCAGAGACATACACCCCATAAACTGTAATGTGGGTTCTCACGGGTACAGCAATACCCTACATGTAGCTGTTAACAGCTGCCTGGGCACACAGCAGGGCTCAGAAGGGAAAGATGAGTGGGGTAAGCTGTGCGGAGTGCATCAGGGTAAGTAAAACTGGCGTAGATTAAAAATCAAGGGATGTATGATACATTTTAAAACACGCTTTCATACAGAGCCTTAGTTTTTCAGGAAATGTGTCACATTGATATATTGTGTCCTCCCTTATCCCCCTCTTATAGCAGACTTTGCACCTCTTTTGACTTTTTCCCTTCTTGCCAGTTTGGGGAACTTCTCCTGGAAAGTGTTGCCCTGATACGATGCGTGTGGCCTCGCTTCCAGAAGTACTGGGAGCTCCCCCTTCCTGGTCCCTAAAAATTAGTTTCTTGATAACCACCTCTTGAAATTCCAGGAAAGTTCCCCTCTGGCCTGTACATCGACGTAGCACGTACGCATTGTATAATGCCATCGGTATGATGTGCACGGCCAGCTTCTTATACCACACTGCATGGCGCTGTAGGGCTTCAGGGCTTGATCTGACAAGTCCACCCCTCCCATATACCTATTGTAGTCCAGGATGCAGTCTGGTTTGTGGGTCTCTGTACTGGTACGTCGTACAGGTACATGGGTACTGGTGTGGCCAAGTATTGTTGTCAATACAAGGACATCTCTCTTGTCTTGTACTTGACACACAATATGTTGCTGCTGGATTGTGCCCTGCTCTCACCCCTTCTGAGTGTTTGCCCAAGCAGAGTCTTAGGGAGGCCTCTCAGATTTCTTCTAGCAGTGCCGCATACCGCAGTACTTCTGGAAGCGAGGCAGTTGAAGAGTGGGAAGCTGGTATAAAAATTATCCAGGTAGAGGTGGTAACCCTGGTCCAGAAGTGGGTGCACCAAATCCCACACAATTTTTGCATTAACTCCCAGTAAGGGGGGGGCATTCTGAAGTCTGAATACTGGTGTCCTTCCCTTCATATATCCTAAATCTGTAGGTATACCCTGATGCACTCTCACACAGCTTAGACATCTTCACGCCATACCTTGCCCTCTTACCCGGCAGGTACTGGCGGAATTGAACCCTCCCTTTAAAATGTACCAAGGACACATCAATAGAAATACAATTCTCGGGGGTGAATGCTTGGGAAAACCGGGCACTGAAACGGTCTAATAGGGGTCTCCGTTTATACAAACGGTCAAAACCGGGGTCATCTCAGGGTGGTCACGACCCATTATCAGTATAATGTAAGAAGCGAAGTATTGCCTCATTTTAATTTTTTTTTAGGTTCCAGTTCAGTTCTGAAGTTGCTTTGAGGGGCCCATATATTAGAAACCCCTATCAAACACCCCATTTTAGACACTGGACCCCTCAAAGTATTCACAACAGCATTTAGAAAGTTTATGAACTCTTTAGGTGTTTCACGGGAATGTAGAGCAAAGTAGAGGTGAAATTTACATATTTTTTTTGTCAGAAAATCCTTTTTATACCATTTTTTTTTATAACACAAAAGGTTTTACCAGAGAAACGCAACTCAATATTTATTGCCCAGATTCTTCAGTTTTGAGAAATATCCCACATGTGGCCCTAGTGTGCTAATGGACTGAAACACCGACCTCCGAAGCAAAGGAGCACCTAGTTGATTTTGAGGCCTCCTTTTTATTAGGTACCATGTCCGGTTTGAAGAGGTCCTGTGGTGCCAAAACAGTGGAAATCCCCCAAAAGTTACCCCATTTTGGAAACTAAACCCCTTGAGGAGTTCACTGTAGTTTTCATGGGGTGCACGCGACTTTTTGATCCGTTTTTTTTCTATTTTTAAGTGGCGTGGTGACTAAAAAAACGCAATTCTACTATTGTTTTTTCATTCTATTTTTTTTTACAGTGTTCACTATAAATTACATATTCACTTTATTCTGCGGAGCGATACGATTACGGCGATACCAGATGTTTATAGTTTTTTTATGTCTTATGGCGTTTGCACGATAAAATACTTTTTATAAAAAAATCATTCACTTTTTGTGTTACCTTATTCTAAGAGCCATAACTTTTTACTTTTATTACTTTTAAAACTTTTATTTTCTTATTTTTACTTTATTACTTTGTCCCACTAGGGGACTTGAGGGCAGGAGGCCCTGATCGCTATTCTAATACACTGCACTACATGCATAGTGCAGTATATTAGAACTGTCAGCTACTCACTGACAGCAAGCGCAGTGGGTCCTGACTTTGTCAGGACCCACTAGGTTCCGTCGATGGCATAGCCGGACGCCATTGTTACGTGTCCGGTTTCCATAGTCACCATTGCCGGCCGCTATCGTGTAGCAGGCCGGCGATTGTAGCTTAACCCCTAAAAAGCCGCGTTCGGTATTGAATGTGGCTTTTAAGGGGTTAATCTGCGGGGACACAGCGATCGGTCCCCGCTGTAGGAGCTGCGGCAGGTGCTGTACGAGACAGCAGTTGTCTCAGCTCCTGAATGTGTCAGGAAGACGGCCGAAATGGACGTTACTCCCGTGACGTACTATTCTGTCACTGAGCGCGAACGTATTGGTTAGCACGACGGAATAGTACGCCGCTGAGTGCGAAGGGGTTAAAAGATAATCTGGTACGCAGTTGATTTTCTGAAATTAAATATAACTGGCTCAACAAACAAATCCCGAAAGGGAACCATCAATGTGGAAACTTAACTTTTTGTAGGTTCAACCTCCAAGCAAAAATACTACATTTTGGGGGAAATGACACAAAAAATAGAACAATTTATTAGTTGTAAAACTAATTTTGTTGTTTATATCATTTTTTGTCCATGTGGACGATTTTATATAGGGAAAACCATCAGATGCCTATATGTCAGATTTAGGGAACACTGCAGACCTATAACAACAAATGAGGGAGTTCCAAGATTAATTGAACGTATGAATAGTGCCCATGGCGGAGATTCTAGTCTACTAAGGTTTGCAGGTATTGAACATGTCCCAATCCCAGAAAACAGGGTGGATAGACATAAAATATTATTGAGAAAAGAATCAGGATGGATTATAGGTGCCAATGCAATGGGACCTGCTGGTCTAAATGATAAAAATGACATGACAGTGTTTTTATAATGATTCTTTTGTTTGTGCTTATAGTTTTTGTTTTTCATTTGTTACACAACTAATATGTGTTACATTTTATATTTTCTTATGTGTACAGCAGCTGACTATGCGTTCTGTAAAGGAACAACGAACGGCTTTATATATTGTAACCATTCTTATTATATATATAAAAAAATGCTTACTCAAGGACAACCCAATTTAATAATATCGTATATATTTAAATACGGTTCTATGTTCCACCACCCGACATGTATTAAAAGGTTCTTTATCGCTAAAATCTCACTTACCTATTTGAATCCGACGCAGCCACGACAGAAATGCTTTTTTCTCAGCGGTTCATAGGTCAGGACCAGGTGTGATTTGTGGAATCCTTTTCAGTCAAGCTAAAATGAAGTGTTTTCCTTCCTGAAAGGAATTAACATAAAGTGGTGTGTTTCAGAAGCTATTCACTGTTGCTACAGGCAGTGGCGGATTAAGTAGACCATGGGCCCTGGGCTGTTACCCAAACTTGGGCCCCCCTTCCTCACCGCCGCCCTGCCGCGCCGTAACTATTTTTGACACTACTTTTTTGGGCAAGCATTAACAGTGTTACGATTTCCCTTGTCACAGGGCTGTGTCCCTACATACTGAGAGTATCACACTGTGCAGGGACACAACCTCCTGACAAGGGGAATTGTCTATCAGTCCTGGACTGCAGAAAGACTTTTTGTGAAATACAAGGATTCCTATAATAAACATGTCAGGAGAGGTGACAGATTCTCTATAAATCTAGTGACTCACAGGTGACGACGTCTCAGATTCTAGTAGTTTTTTTCCTCTTTTCTTCTCCATCCGGTCCAGCGCTCATGACGACTTCTCCCGGCCATGACTCATTTCTGCAGAATTTGCCACTCAGACGTCTCCTCACTTTTCCAACATTTCCACACCTATAAACGAAAATAAAGTTATCATGGTGCCACATACTGTGCCCCTAAATATAATAGCACCAAACACTGCGTGCCTGAATATAATAATACCACACACTGTAAAACACCACATACACACAGCCCCCTGTACATAGTGCCACACACAGCCCCTGTAGATATTACACACCCCCATAGATATCACCATACACAGCCCCCTCTATATATCACACATCCTCCCCGTAGAGAGCGTTACACACAGCCCCATATAGATAGTGCCATACAGCCCCCTGTAGAGAGCGCCACACAGCCCTCCCCCTCTTGTAAATAGCACCAAAAAGCCCCCCCTATAAAGAGCGCCACACACATACCACTGTGGATAGCACTACACAGCCCCCCCTTGTATATAGTGCCACACCACGCTCCCCCTTGTATATAGTGCCACACAGCGCTCCCCTTATATATAGTGCCACACAGCGCTCCCCCTTGTATATAGTGGCACACAGCGCTCCCCCTTGTATATAGTGCCACAGGGCGCACCCCCTTGTATATAGTGGCACACAGCGCTCCCCCTTGTATATAGTGGCACACAGCGCTCCCCCTTGTATATAGTGGCACACAGCGCTCCCCCTTGTATATAGTGGCACACAGCGCTCCCCCTTGTATATAGTGGCACACAGCGCTCCCCCTTGTATATAGTGCCACAAGGTTATGTACACATTTAAAAACTTTATATCATAATTTTATATATATATATATATATATATATATATATATATATATATATTACCCAATTACCCTAATATAGGCATGTAATATATTACAATTTACGGTAAACAATGACGATTACAAATAAAAGGTCTATTTTAGGGTAAAACTATGTTATTACCAAAAAAACTAGCTGAAACGTAAAAAAGCTTATTTGTTTACTATTATTTTCAAACTTTATGAATAAAAATTGTAAAATAGCAAAAAAGGTGTGTATAAAAACGATAAAAAACGAAACCTGCATTGTCTACGGAAAAAACGTCGCAAAAATCACGTCGTTTTTATTTATTTTTTATAAAAATGTGTGTTTGGTGCAACTTTGTAATTACGTTTTATTAAAAAATATTTTTACTTTTTGAGATACAGCTGCTTTGTATCCTGTATCCGTCAGGTCAGCAGGACTGACAGGATCAGTGACACGCAGGATCCACCTCAAATCTATCACATCTAAGATTATAATTTAGCGCAGGGCCCGTTTCACTGATCCCGTCAGTCCTGATGACCTGACGGATACAGGATACAAAGCAGCTGTATCTCAAAAAGTGAAAATATTTTTTAATAAAACATAATTACAAAGTTGCACCAAACACACATTTTTATAAAAAATAAATAAAAACAACGTGATTTTTGCCACGTTTTTTCCGTAGACAATGCAGGTTTCTTTTTTTTTTTATCGTTTTTATACACACCTTTTTTGCTATTTTAGAATTTTTATTCATAAAGTTTGAAATCGTCATTGTTTACCGTAAATTTTAATATATTACATGTCTATATTAGGGTAATTGGGTCAGCGCTAGCGTTACAACAATGATTGGCGGGGGGGGGGACGACGGTTTTTATTGGGGTGGGTATTTTATGTGTATTTATTATTTCATTTTTTTTTGCACTTTACTTTATTATTTTTTTATTACTATGGTCTGTTCCTCAAAGGTCAAAAAAGACCCAGTTACAGGGGAAATCAGCCCTCTCATAGTGACGATTGTCACTAATAGGGCTGTGCTGGGTCTAGTTAGACCCAGCAGCAGCCTGTCAGTAACGGCACCTGGCGATCATGTGACCAGTCACATGATCACCGGGAGGAATAGAGACAGCGCCGCTGCTGCTGTCTCTATTCCTATACACAGCGTTCATTGAACGCTGTGTAAGAAGACATCGGAGAAGACAGAAGCAGCGAAAGCTGCTTCTGTCTTCTCCTCAGGGTCCCCGGCAGTCACTGACAGCCGGAGACCCGACATTCAGCTGCCCGATCGCGCGGGCAGCAAGTTAAAACCCGAGCCGTAGAAAGTCTATGGCTCGGGTTTTAAGGACCCGTCCCTGACCGCTAGCCGTAAAAATACAGCCAGCGGTCGGGAACCAGTTGGGCAGGAGGATAAGCCTGCTGTACTGACCTCAGCGCCGGTGACCGACCGCCCGGCTCTTGTCTTGCAGATTCGGAGTAACAGAACAGCCGTCCGTCGCTGTTCTGTTACTCAATGGCGGCGGCCCGCACTTGTCAGGGAGGCGTGTCCTACCCCTTTCCCGGCCAATTCCCTGCTCCTCCCCTCCTCATCTTCGTTATTTAGCAAGATGATGTGTGGTTCGGGCTGCCATGGGCCCCCTGGGAGCCTCGGGCCCCGGGCGGCCGCCCGAATCGCCCATATGATAATCCGCCACTGGCTACAGGTGTTGCTATGGTAGCTACAGCTGACAGTAGTTTAACCCCTTCCCGCCGCTGCCCTTTTTCAGATTTTAATTTTCGTTTTTCCTCCCCACATTTAAGAAGCCATAGCGTCTTTATTTTTCCGTCGATATAGTCCTATGAGGGCTTGATTTTTGCGGGACGTGTTGTAGCTTTTCGTAGCACCATTTATTTTGCCATATAATGTACTAGAAAACGGAAAGAAAAATATTTTTTTGCGCGCCGTTTTTACGGAATTCACTGTGCAATTAAAACAACATGTTAACTTTATTCTGTGGGTCAATACGATTATAGGTATACCAAATATATATAGTTTTTTCTATATTTTACTACTTTTACAAGTAAAAACCTAAGTGTAAAAAAGAAAATTTATTTTGTGCCGCCAAATTCCGAGAGCCATAACTTTTTATTTTTCCGACGATTAAGTGGTATGAGGGCTTATTTTTTGCAGGCTAAGCTGTAGCTTTAAATAATGCCATTTTGGTCTACATGTGACGGTTTGATCACTTTTTATTTAATTTTATGTGGGAGATGAGGCGACTAAAAAATAGAGATTCTGGCATTTACAATTTTTTTTTATAGCGTTCACCGTGCGGGTTAAATAATGATATATTGTAATAGTTCAGACTTTTATGGAGGCGGCGATACCAATTATGTTTATTTATTTATTTTTTTACTATGTTCTAGGGGGAAAATGGGAAAAGGGGGTTTTTTTTATTTTTTCATATTTTGAATTTTTTTTTTACACAAAAAAAACTTTATTTAACTCCTTTTTACTTTTTTTATTAGTCCCGCTAGGGGACTTCAACCAGTGATTGTTATATCGCTTGCACAATATACTGCAATACTAATGTATTTCAGTATATCATGATTCTGACAGGCAACTATTAAGCCCTGCCGGAGGCAGCACTTAATAGGTGCACAAAGATGGTGGAACTGGGGGACTTCATTAGGCCCCCAGGCAGCCATAGCAACCATTGCCCACCTGCGATTGCATTGCGCGGGGCGCGATGAGCTGTTAGAGGGGGTTGCCCCCCTCTTTCTAACGATTTAAATGCTGCGGTCGCTATTGACCGTAGCATTTTACGAGTTAAACGAGCGGGATCGATGCCGCTCGTTACTCTGTAGTGTCGGTTGTAACAAACAGTCGACACCCGCATCGTATGGAGCGGGTTCACTCCGTGAGCCCGCTCCATACTTCCCCTACCCGACTTTGGCGTATGTATATTTCAAATGTCGGGAAGGGGTTAAAAGAACGCCACCAGCAATGACGTTTTAGGTTAGAAGAAGCACTGTCTCTAGCGCGAAACAGGCTGTATCCTACAACTTGCTGTCTTCCCTGTAACACTTTTTAACTTTGCCAAGATGTTAAATTAAAGTTCAGAAGAAATACAAACGGGTGAGTGCCGCATTTTCATTTTTCTCATCCACATGGTATTGCAAGACTGTCTCCTTTCATGTTGAGCACCACCCAAAGTTTGTTTGACCAGGAAACCATGACTCCATTTGCATCTACATACCTGTTCCATACTATGGAAACAAAGAGTGGTGCCAACTTTCCTCTATTGTGCCTGATATATATGTATATATTCTGTTCTATTTGTTTGTTAGTCATCCCTCTCATTTTATGAGTTTATAATCTTTAATTTCCTTGCATTCTATATGTTAATGTCGAAACAGTATTTTGAAATGATTTCATTTGTTTAAAAGCTCCAGAGGTAATTGAGCTTATTTATTCGTAGGCTATCACATGAAAGTTAAAAGATCATCAATTAGAAGTGTTTCAGTTCATTCAAAAATTGGATGTTTAATCAGTTTAATAAGATATATAAATGGTGATTTTTTTCTGAACATATTTTCTTTATAAAAGTGGAGACAAAATTCTCCTTTATTATCATTAGTAATAAAAAAAAATTCATTTCACAACAATTTTTTTAATTCTATATTGCCAACAGTCCCACAGCAAGAATCTGAATTTGCAAGTAGTATGCCTTGCTCAACCTGAAGTTTTGAAAAATATTTAGCATCTATGACATTTTTGTCCCATAGGAAAACTCTTCTACAATGCAGGACTCATCTGACTAGGAACTGGCTGGCCAACAGTCCTTTGGTGTCGAAAAATGGCATATACAGTACTTGGGACAAAAAAAACACACACGAAAAACATGCAAAAAATTGTCAGATGACAAATGTGGTTGCAGCATTTATAAAGACTTATTCTACTACAGTTTTGTAAATGTGCCCCAATCCGTCAACTTCTTAATACAATGTAACACAGACTTTATTAGACTATTATTATCACTTATCCTTACACCACTCTTATACTAAATTGGAAATGTTGGAGAATATTGCACATGCTAGTGAATTTAGTTTTTGCCATTATGCTTCTGACCAGGAAAGTGTTGGAAAACTTTCATAAATGCGGTACACTTAGTGTGACTGGACAGCATCCCCCCTTCTCAGACACAAACATGGAATAAGGGTTGTATATGACCCAGTGGCAGAGTGAACAGTTCCTGGTGGCCTAGCGGCAGATCATCAGGTTATTGACCCCTAAATCTCCAGTTACCTACTGGCAGAGTATCAAAACTAACGTGTTATATAGAAATAAACATCAATGATGACTAAAAAGTAGAATCACCATCACCTTTTAGTCCCAGGTAGCCCAGTGGAATGGTAGTTTTTCCCTGTCCCTGATTCCCCCCATTAGCGCTTCTTCCTTTCTGTAGACAAAAAAATACGCTCAAAACAACAATGTAAGAAAACTAGAAGATTTAGTTCCATTTTATAAATATATTGCTGTTTATCTTCTTTTTCTTACTAGTTCTATCAGAACCCAATACTGATGACTAACAGAAACTGTAGCAATTGTAAATTATGAGTTTGACAGATGAGAGGCAGATTAATGGAGAATTTCATACAGAAGGAAAATTGAATGCATCTTTTGATTGGATTATTAATTCTGTGGAGAAAGGTAATCATGAAGCTCATCATGACTTTATTTTCATTATTTCACATTACAGAATACTAAATTACTCTCAGTACCTTCTAAATATACATTTTAGTATTAATTATTTTAAAAATAAGTGTTTCAACAAATCTGTAAATTGTTTATAACCTAGCAATACAATTCGGACAAACGCATGTAAAACTTTATTCACAACATTGTTGCAGATCAGACATTCATTCATTGAGTTTAAACTTTTTGTGAATATATTCTTCAGTGTACCATATCTTAACCTACGTAAGTTCTTGAATGACCTGAAAAATGACTGGTCCTCTTTAAACATTTATAAACAATCATTGGCTAACAGACTTTAGTAGCCATTCACAATCTAATGCTTGTGATGGGCTGTTACATGCTGTGACGGAGAATTAAATCCTATCATCATCGAGAAGGCCTCCAGGGTCATAGGCACAATGTAGTACACTATCCACTTAAGACTTTTTATTTAATATCACAGTCAGTATAAGGGTAAGTTCACACATAACGTAAATACTGCAGTTTTTATGTAACGGATTTTGTTGCGGAAACTCCGAAGCATAATACATTAGCATCAAAGTGGATGAGCTTTGAACAAATCTCATCCACATGCTGCGTAAATAATGAACTGAAAAAAAAACCGGTCAGAACCTGTGGTGTGTTTTTTTTTTATCCACAGCATGTCAATTGTATTTGTGTAAATGCTGCTTTTGTGTTGCAGGTTTTCCCTTTTGAATTCAATGGGAGGTAAAACCCACAAAAAATAGCATATGCTTGATTTTAAAAAATCTCAACTCAGAAAAAAAATAAAAATCTTATACTTAAAGGGAACCTGTCACCAGCATTTCACCTATTGAACTTTACTTCTCCCTCACTGGCCGCTGCTATAAAAAGTTCATTGCCATTATCCCCGCTCCTAAACTCCTCTTCCGACTGTAAATATCGGTCTGCAAACGTTTTGCGCCTTTTATCGTAATAATCCGGTGTCCCTTTGTGCGCACACACCAAAAGAGGACATCAATGCACAAGCGGAGGATTTTGTGTGCTGGGGGAAGGTGAGGAGCTGTCAATCAAAAGTAAGGAGGCGGAGTAAACTTGGAAAGACTTGAGGAATGAAGATTTGACTCTTTCCAAACGAAGATTTGACTCTTTTCAAATGAAGATCTGACTCTTTTCTGCTCATTAGCATATGGTGTGGGATCACTAAAAAGCTAAATACTAAAGCTACAGAGCCGACTAAGAAAATAATTATAGGTTATATAGAAATGATTTTTCACCCACTACCACCAGGTATAGTCGGTTTAATAGGTGAAATGCTGGTGACAGGTTCCCTTTAAACAGAATTCTGTGCTTCTTCGTCCAGTCCGGCCTTCTGGGAAGACGTTTCATCCCCAGTGCCTGTGATTGGCTGCAGCGTCCCAAGGGATAAAACGTAAAACGTTGTCCCGGGAGGCCTGGCTGCAGGACATCAGAATGTAAGTGTTATTTTATTTTTTTCATCTGCAGTTTTCCACAGTGGACATTCCGGCCGAAAAACTGCACCACAATTTGGTGCGGTTTTTCATCCGGAATTCCCTGCGGTCGCCAGGGCGGATACGCTGTGTATCTTTAAGAAGCATATTTGCCTTATGTGAACATAGCCTTAGGCAATGATCATAGCAATATCCCATGTATAGTTCTGTAGTATGAACTTAGGAGTCACTGTCAAACTTAATGCACAAAAACATGGAATGTGAATACCATTTACCGAAATAGGGTATTAGGGTATGTGCACACGCTTACTAAAAAACGTCAAAAAATACGGAGCTGTTTTCAAAGGAAAACAGCTCCTGATTTTCAGACGTTTTTTTAAGCCACTCACGATTTTCGCTGCGTTTTTTATGGCCGTTTTTAGAGCTGTTTTTCAATAGAGTCAATGAAAAACGGCTCCAAAACGACCTAAGAAGTGACATGCACTTCTTTTTCACGGGCGTCTTTTTACCTGCCATTCTTGAAAAACGAGGCGTAAAAAAACGCCCCGTCGAAACAGAACGCCATATTTCCCATAGAAATCAATTGGCAGATGTTTGGAGGCGTTCTGCTTCCGTTTTTTCAGGCATATTTCGAGGCTTGAAAGCCCCCCGAAATAAGCCTAAAAACACTCCGTGTTAACATACCCTAATGCAGTTTTGCCTTTGGTCTAAAATGTTCTAATCTTGTTTTAGGACAATTCACAAAAGTCAAATGTAAAATTATTTTAAGCTGAATCAGTATGATAAAAGTAGAAAAACAAATGTATTTGCTTACCTTACTACAAAAGCAAGAATCGTTATCAGTGCAAAATGAAATGATGCTTTAGAAAAGGCAAAATGTGACATATCGCTGTTTTCTACTGCTTGCTGCTTGCAACGTTTGATTTAAGCAATAGTGACATCAAGTGGTAAAAATATAAAAGTGTGCATTTTTAATGACTGAATATCACTATAAAAGGTAGAGGATTTGCTCAGACTTTGGTAATACAAGCATCAAATGGATTCAACTAATTAAAACAGAAACTCTAACGCATCCTGATGGAAAGCAACAGGCCCCTTCCATTAGGAAAATTTGAGCCATTGACTTCAATGGGAATAATAATGGTAGATCAGGTTTCAGTTTTTCATACTGGGTGGATTACCCTAACAAAGTAGCCTGCAAAAATAAATAGCTCTGTTAAAGCTCTGTTCACATCTGCGTTTATATTGGAAGCCACAAGCTGTGATAAATCTGTCACCCGATGGACACCAGCAGCTCCCAATGGACCCCATTGACTTATAATGGGATCCGTCGGGTTCCACCAAGTTGTCTGTAATTTTTTCCCTCAAAAACAATGGAATCTGCAACTAAATCTTACAGTATAACGGAGCTTCTAAGGCAGTTGTAAATAGAGCCTTATTGATGCCAATGGGGTGACATTTGCCATCAGGAAAATCCCACTAAAATCATTGGAGCCGCTTACATTTCTCTATGTTTTTCCTGTAAAAACAATTAGAAAGAATAGCATGCAGAAAGACGCAAATGGAGCTTGGTGATGCTGCCGCCATTTTCCCCTAATGAGATATATTATAGGGTTTCATGCATTCACACGTACTACTAATTTATGCAAATACAACATTTCTAACGATAGTTTTTATATATGCAAATATATACATATCGCTTTTGATCCCTTTGGTTTGTTGGTGATCTTTGATTACATTTTAGAGAACTGCAATCATACCCTGCCTACTAACTAGTTCAGTCTTTAGGTGTGCAGATCCTGAGTAGGACCACAGGCAGATAAGAGGATGGTCAAGTGAAGAAGACATGGGGCGTAGCTATAGGGGTAGCAAAGGTAACCAAGCTTACAAATCTTTTAGGCTTTTCACAAATTGTAGTTGGAAGAATGTATCCAGAATGTTGTTCAAAATTAAAAAGAATGAGGATGACAGTTCTGGGAACTAAAACACCATGATCATAACAAGTGATAAAATAGATTAGTGTGAATCATGAAAGATTTGTGATAGACTGCATTCCAACATTTTCACATATCCAGTTCCTTGGTCATTAGCCTAGATGGCCTTTACCACCAGCCATCTGTATTGTGTGCAAATGACATAAATCCAGTTGGCTGCTGAGCACTGGAACTGGGGCAATATAAACATTTTTAGATCTGATGAATCACAGTTTCTGATGATCTGACAGGTCCCAATTTGGTCTGTAGCATATTAACATGTTAATGGAAGGGGCAGAAAAACATGTTAAACTACAAAATCATGTGACATCCGGGCCGCCATCAGGGCAGTACAGATGGTACTCCCATTAGGGGCTCAGGCTAAACAGAGGTCGCCATGACCACTGGACACTATCTACATAAGCTTATTGAAGCCTGTGCATTTTCACTTGGCAATTTGTGAACATGGGGCCCACTCATTTCTTGTTTTAATGGGCCCCAGTTCAGTGCTGCTTGGACCTGCCCACCCAGGCTCCAGCTGCCTCCTCCTCATTGTGACCTAGCGATGTAATGTGATGCTGACGTTGCATCACTACATAATACAAGTTTATTAAAAAGCGAGGAGGGAGCCTTCAGGGCCCGCCACACTTTTAAAATATGCTTGCTGTGTGCTGCACTTGCATAGAAGAAGAGGGAGCCAGCAAAGGGAGCCAATTCATTCTGCTCTCAATAGCAAGATATTGTGGACTGGTCGAGTGGTAAGTGATAACCAGCACTAACATATGTATTTTTATATATATATATATATATATATATATATATATATATATATATATATATTACACGTATATACAAACACTGTATATGATGAGAAGGAGGGTAGGTGAGAGGTGGTTGATGTTGTTCTTAATGATTAAAGGGAGTCTGTCACTAGATTTATGCTTCTCTATCTCAGGGCAGCATGAAAGATTGACACACAACCTGATTTCAGGGGTCTGTCACTTGTCAATATGGTTTTGTTTTCATAAAATTACCAGTTGCAGCACAAGCTGAGCGCAGTGTGCTCCCCCTGCTGCTGATAGACAGCTTTCTCCCTATTACTATGAATAGAGAAGAAAGCTATCAATCACCGATGGTGGGGGGTATTATACCGCATATAATGAATATGGAGGACTCCAGAATTAGTGCATGCACATCATTAGGAGGACTCCTGGCTTGGCTCGCGCTGCACCTGATAAACTGTGATTTTCTGACAACTACACCATATCGACATGTGGCGCATCAATGAAATAAGGGTAACCGGCACTACTTTATACTGCCCTAGGATAGGGCAGCATTAACCCAGTGGCAGATTCCATTTAAATTAGGTTTAAGGTCCCATGCACACGACCATAATTTTGATCCACATTTACGGATCCATTCATTTCTATGGCCCACGGACACCTTCCCGTATATATTTGCGTTGTTAAAAAAAACAGCTCAAAGAAAAGAACAGCGCTATATGGTGTAAGATGTTCAAAATAAAACAGGTAAACAGGCATATAGTCATAGGTTAGTATGCACTCCTTTTAGTGTTGTTAGAGCACAACATCTATTGATGCATGTACAATGTCGTAGCTGCCGCCGTCCTTCCCTCCGGGCATTCCGTAGTGCAAATACCATGTCCATATGTAGAATACTTGTAGGAAAAAATTGTGAGGTTTTCGGGAGGTGCTACTAGTAACAAAACATACTTCCTGTAACATGACTAGTGGCACATTGCTCCAGTGTCTGGCATAGTCTTTAGATCACAGCTCTCTCAATGATCTTTCACATGAAACAGAACTGCATGTGCATTGTACGGCTGACCCATCATCTAATTTGCAGAAGCTGCAAAATCTTGTAGTTTTCATGATATGAGGTATGAGGGTCTTTATGTGTTTTGAAGTGCGGCATCGGAAATAATGGGGCAGATTTACTAATACTTCTACGTTTTAGACAGTGTAAACTTATAGAAGATGTGCCAAATTTATCAATGTCGTGCATGCTGTATCATAAATTTGGCGCATCCAGCTAGACATGTTAGACACATTTCTCAAGCTTATACCACCTTTTTCTGTTAGACCGCAGCCCCTTTCCCGCTAAGTTATGCCCCCATATCGAACGTGTCGCAAAAAGTGCTTAAAGCTGTTAATATGTGTGGTACACGGCATGTATGCCAGAATTCTGTCTCAATTTGAGCCAGTATTCTGGTGCCTCTTGAATCGGAAATCTGCCCTAATGTGTTTGTAATTGTAGAAATATTGAAACATAAATAGGAGCCTGACCCTCTTGTCACATATCCCACACAGGTGTAGCAGTTAAGTGCTTGTCATACTTTGGCAGATATCAGTCTGTTATTTTGGGTTTATATAGGACTGGACGTAAAGCTGCTGCACTATGTTAACCCAGGAAAATTATCACAATATACTAACAATACAGACACACAGAGTTTTAGGGCAAATTCAGCTCTGCTACTTCTTGGTGGCATTGGAATTGAGTTTGTGTAGATATTCTCTTCTAGAGAAAAGAGGGGAGTGTAATAAACCCAGTTGACATACTACACCGTGTTCCAAATTATTATGCACATTGGATTTAAGTGTCATAAACATTTAATTATTAGTTTTTCAATTAAACTCATGGATGGTATTGTGTCTTAGGGCTCTTTGGATCATTGTAATCAATCTCAGACACCTGTGATAATTAGTTTGCCAGGTGTGCCCAATCAAAGTAAAACTACTTAAGGGCGGATTCAGACGAACGTGATTTTCGTCCCTGCAGCCCGCGTGGTATTCACGCGGGTCGCACGGACCTAAACATGTCTATGGGGCAGTGCAGACAGTCTGTGAGTTTTGCGCAGCGTGAGTCCGCTGTGTAAAACTCACGACATGTTCTATAGTTAGGCGTTTTTCGCACATCACGCACCCATTGAAGTCAATGGGTGCGTGAAAATCACGCATTCCCCACGGAAGCACTTCCGTGGGACAAGCGTTATTCGCGCAACAGCAGTAAAAGAATGAATGTAAACAGAAAAGCACCACGTGCTTTTCTGTTTACAAACATCCAAACGAAGTGTCATAATGATAGCGGCTGCGCGAAAAGCACGCATCCGCGCATCCATATGAACAGGACACATGGAGCTGACACGCTGCTGCCACGCGCGCAAAACGCTCACTTTCGTCTGAATCCGCCCTAAGAAGGACATTCCACATTATTAAGCAGGCCACAGGTTTCAAGCAATATGGGAAAGAAAAAGGATCTCTCTGCTGCCGAAAAGCGTGAAATAGTGCAATACCTTGGACAAGGTATGAAAACATTGGATATTTCAAGAAAACTTAATCGTGATCATCGTACTGTGAAAAGATTTGCGGCTGATTCAGAGCACAGACGGATTCGTTCAGATAAAGGCATAATGAGGAAGGTTTCTGCCAGACAAATTAATAGGATTAGGAGAGCAGCTGCTAAAATGCCATTGCAAACCAGCAAACAGGTATTTGAAGCCGCTGGTGCCTCTGGAATCCTGCGAACCTCAAGGTGTGGGATACTCCAGAGGTTTGCAAGTGTGCATAAAGCTATTATTCGGCCACCGCTAAACATTGCTCACAAGCAGAAACGGTTGCAGTGGGCTCAGAAATACATGAAGACTAATTTTCAAACCATGTTTACTGATGAGTGCCATGCAACCCTGGATGGTCCAGATGGATGGAGTAGTGGATGGTTGGTGAATGGCCACCATGTCCCAACAAGGATGTGACGTCAGCAAGGAGGTGGCGGAGTCATGTTTTGGGCTGTAATCATGGGGAGATAGCTGGTAGGCCCCTTTAGGGTCCCTAACGATATGAAAATGACCTCTGCAAAGTACGTTTATGACTGACCACTTTCTTCCTTGGTACAAAAAGAAGAACCGTGCCTTCCGAAGCAAAATTATCTTCATGCATGACAATGCACCATCTCATACTGCAAAGAATACCTCTGTGTCATTGGCTGCTATGGGCATAAAGGGAGAGAAACTCATGGTGTGGCCCCCATGTTCACCTGACCTCAACCCTATTGAGAATCTTTGGAGAATCCTCAAGCAAAATATCTATGAGGGTGGGAGGCAGTTCACATCAAAACAGAAGCTCTGGGAGGCTATTCTGACATCCTGCAAAGATATTCAAGCAGAAACTGTCCAAATACTCACAAATTCAATGGATGCAAGAATTGTGAAGGTGATATCAAAGAAGGGGTCCTATGTTAACATGTAACTTGGCCTATTAAGTTTTTTTTTTATTGAAAGAGCTTTTGATTACTGTAAATATGACCTCCTGATGCTGAAAATTCAACAAAATACCATTTTAGTTCTCTTTACAACCTTTAAAATGTTTTGATCTCTGTTGTGCATAATAATTTGAAACAGTGCATTTTGAGTTTTTTACTTCTAAAAAATAATCTGTTATCATTAGGAGATTTGTTCAATAAAATTTGCATTATACTCCAACGGTTGATGGCTTGAAGATTATACTGACTGTCATTTGCATCGACTATTTAGGAAAATCAGCGAAAAATAATATTTGCATAATAATTTGGAATGCGGTGTATTAAGGTAAGTTCACACATAGCGTAAATACTGCGGAATTTCCGCAATGGATTTCGTAACGAAAAATCTGCAGCATAATACAGCATAAGCAGAGTGAATGCGATTTGAACAAATGCTTAGAAATCGACCTGCGGTGCATTTTTTTAATCTGCAGCATGTAAATTATATTTGCGTAAATGCTGCTTTTTTTTTTTTGCGAGTTTTCCCCATTAAATTCAATAGGGAAGTATAACCTGCGACAAATAGCAGATGTTGTGATTTTTTTCGGTGGAAAAGATGCGATTCCCAAGCAAAAATCTCAACTCCGAAAAAATCAACTTATATTTACCGAGAATTCTGTACTTCTTCACCCAGGCCGGCCTTCTCGGGTGACGTTATATCCCATGTGACCGCTGCAGCCAATCACAGGCTACAGCGGTCACATGGGATAAAACGTCACCCCAGGAGGCTGGCCCGCCGGATGTCAGAGGGTAAGTATGTGCTTTTTTAATGTGCAATTTTCCATAGCGGACATTCCGGGTGAAAAACTGCACCACAGTTTGGTTTGGTTTTGCGGACAGAAATCCCTGTTGCCACCAGGACGGATACGCGGTGTTCCTTTACACAGGGTATCCGCTTTGTGTGAACGAAGCCTTATGGTCAATGTGGACCTCAAAGTAATACATATATGATGAACTCAGTTTTAGGTACATGTGTGATATAATGTGCTATACAATGTGTTCTTTAGGCTAGAATTACATGGCAACATGTGTCGCACAACAATAAAATTACCATGTCGCTTACAACATCGCAGCTAATGATTGCCTATGTGGTCGCATTGCGACATTTGACCTAACGTGACTGCTACATGACATGCTATCCAAAGACAGCAAATAGCATGTGATTTGTACCAGGTGCGTAGCTAAAGGCTCATGCGCCCGATGCAAAGGTTCTTCTTGGGCCCCCCCAAACTTCTCATGGCCGACGGCCCGCAGCATTGAGTTGTATCACTGGGTCTCCTAAGTGACCCAACAATGCAGCACAAGCAGCCAGGGGCGTCACTAAGGTCTTAAAATGTCAGGGGAAATAGCCCCAATACATATACACCCCCAAAAAATGTGTGTGTGTGTGTGTGTGTGTGTGTGTGTGTGTGTGTGTGTGTGTGTGTGTGTGTGTGTGTGTGTGTGTGTGTGTGGATGTATATGTGTATATAGGAGACAGCATATCTATAGCACTACGACCCTATAGATAAGGACAGGATTAGATACATTGCCTCAGCAGACAGTATCACACATGATAGGATTAGATACAGTGTCTCAGCAGGCAGCATCACACATGATACGATTAGCTAGAGTGGCTCAGCAGACAGTCTCACACATGATAGGCTTAGATAAAGGGCCCAGCTCGCTGACATTGCGGCTCCAGCCCTGGACCCAGGAAAGGTAAGAATAATAATTGTTTTGATTTTTTATGTGTTACTAATTTCTTTTTTGTGTTTGTGTTTTTTTACAGGTTCGGTTGTTGGACTACTTCGGATTCAAGGACTATTTCAATAACGGCATTTTTTTATTCTCAATCAAATGGCTAATGAGGGATGTGTGTGGGATTTTTATTTCAATAAAATATTTTTTCTATGTCTTTGTATTTTTTTAAACTTTATTACTACCGCCTTATTAATATTTGATGGCTGATTGACAGCGTCCATTACTAAGGCGGGGTCTTCATGTTAACCAGTGCAGAGGCAAACACTAACCCCCATTATTACCCCATGTTAGTGTGAAATAGAAAGACATAGAAAAAATAGGTTTATTGAAATAAAAAAAAAACTCATTAACCATGTCGCGATCTGTGGATATGTGGACCCACTTGGCCATACCGCCGTAGCGGGACAGCAGCTGGCCAAAGAGTGTTCCAAGTCAATGTCTATATAGTCCAAGCATAAGGGTACTTGTAGCAGTTCAGACAGTAGTAACGGCTAGGCTCCGATGGGACCTTTGCAGCAGACACCAGGCGTAGTGTAACACAGCAGGCGTGACCGATGGCACAACACGACTCCGACTTTCTGAGGCACAGGAACAATGGTAGCACGGAATACAGGATACAGGTAGCAGGTACTGGAACACTGGGAACTGGATAACACTAAGGGACCATTTGCACCCAGGCAATGAGTGAAAGGGCAGAGCCCTTAGTAAAGTTCAGGTTGATCATGGGTAAATTGATGATTATTTACATGTGTGCGTGCGCACGGTCGTGCCCGGTCTTAAAGGGCCAGCGGGACACAGCAGGACCGAGCGGACGTGAGTGCTGGCATCTCCTGGGGAGGAGACTTGGGCCAGCGCTTACAGATACATGTCTGCGACCATCGGGGGGGGGGGGGTGAGCAATCCCGATGGTCCACGGCCTTGGACCATACAAACCATTTAATCGATAATAACAAAAAGCTGAAGTAGTCCTCGAATCCGACGCAGTCCAATGACTGAACCTGTAAAAAAACAAAACACAGAAAAAAAAACATTAGTAAGGGCCTGTTCACATCACCCCTGCCCTTCCATGAAGGGGTTCCGTCTGAGGTTTCTGTCGGGTAACCACAATTCCTATAATTTTAAAGATAATGGTAATTACGTTCACTTCTAAATGCAACTAAGTAAGAACGCTTAAGAATAACTTTAAGTTAATTTAAAAAAAAAAAGGGCTAAACCAGCCAAATATATCAAAACAGGTTACCAAGCAGGGAGCAGACCAGGATAGAGTAGCAACCGAGGGCAGTAAGCTATGACACTGCAAGCCCTTCAATAGCAACGTATAGCTAATCTATCCAGAATCAAAGCAAATATGGTGGTTCCCTGCCTGGAATAGTTATCTCAGATAACTAAGAACATCAGTAGAACACCTAACACGTTTCCACATCCCTCTACCATTCGTATGTTTCATCAGAGGTGCAAATTCCTTCACAACAGGGACTGCAGAGACACCGTTCAGTGTTTGTATCAAGCCCCCCTGTTATGCAGATATAAGAGGTATAAATTAATTCACAACAGGGGCAGCCCCTCTGTTATGCAGAAATCAGAGGTATAAATTAATTCACAACAAGGGCAGCTAAAACACAAGTCAGTGTTGCTATCGAACCCCACTGTTATACTGCTATCAATGACGGCACTGGTGTCTGACCGCAACGGGCGCCATTAGACGCCGGCTATTATTAGTTTAAGCCCCTCCCATTCAGGGCCGGACGAGCCCCAGTCAGTATCCAATTGCACAGCGCCACATCAGCGTGAAGCATGTCCATTGCTGCGGGCCTGTACCAAACTCTGCCCCCTTGGGTGATCCAATAGACGCTAAGCATCAGGTAGCTATGGGATCCAGAAGCGGCGAACAAGTAGCGGCGCACTACAAGACACAGATACGACTACAGATCGGAGGATGAAAGAAACCAGATATATCCTTCAAGAACAATAAGAATAGGGACATGAAAGACAAACAGTCCTTTATCTAACAAGGAAGAGTGATA
The DNA here is from genome assembly GCF_050947455.1 of Rhinoderma darwinii. Lineage (NCBI taxonomy): Eukaryota > Metazoa > Chordata > Amphibia > Anura > Rhinodermatidae > Rhinoderma > Rhinoderma darwinii. The sequence continues at coordinate 224,310,192 of NC_134689.1, forward strand.
CATTAAAAACAGTCACCCAGAAGTAATGGATAGGTCTTCTACCAGCTATCCTTCAAACCATAGGACTAAACAAAGGGAGTGATAGATCGATGGTATAGATAAGAAATCCATGTAACAATAGAATGGATATAAAACCACTATATCCCAGTATAACAATTCTAAGCAAGTGCAACTTTGGTAAAATGGCTGCCAGAAACGTATGCCACCTAATAACACCCAGGCAAGGAGAGCAATTAGAGAAAACTTGTATAGGGAATATTGTCATTGAGTCCAGCCGGCTTGACCGTACCCATGGGAAATATCCAACGTGCCTCCCCCTGCAAAATACATTTATCCCAATTTCCACTGCGTAGTGGGGGACGGACCCTCTCGATACCCAGAAAACTCAGATGATTCGAATTAACCTGATGTTTATCCAAGATATGACGGAAAATCGGTGTCTCAGCTTGTTTAGCCACATCATTCACATGGTCCCTGACACATCTGCGGAATTCCCTAATGGTCTTACCAATATACTGGGTCCCGCAGCTACACGTCATCAAATAAATGAATTCTTTGATCTTACAATTCACAAAGTCATATTTTTTGTATACACGCTCTGTGGTCATGTTAGAAAAAGTCCTGCCTACTGTTATCAATTCACAGGCTTTGCATGACCCACAGCGGTAGGTCCCTGTTGGGGCCCTTGGTAGCCATGTTTGATCCGTGACTGTTTGCATGTAGCTGTGCACTAGTTTGTCCTTCAAATTCCATCCCCTGCAGTATGTAATCGAAGAGTTATCATCTAATAGTTCTCCTATATCTGGATCAGCCTTTAAAATACCCCAAAAGGTATCGAGTACCTGTCGAACTTGCTGATGTTTAGAATCATAGGTCCCTATGATCCTTAAACCCGTATCCTTAGCCTCCCGAATTCTCGGATTCAGTAAATCATTTCTATTTGTTGAGAGAGCATGCTGATGTGCATCTCTGAAAACCCATTCTGGGTAATCCCTGCCCCTAAACCTCCATTTTAACTCTGACGCTGCCAATGAGGTCTGTGCAATTTCTCAGAGTGTGCAGATACTGCCCCTTAGGGATCCCTTTACGAAGTGGTTTGGGATGCCAACTATCCCACCTCAACAAGATGTTTGTGGCAGTTGGATTTCTATGTATCTGCGTCCTCAATTTACCAGACCCGGATTTACTAATCACAAGGACCAAGAATGTAATTCTCTCATCTTGGACCTCTGAGGTGAAGACTAGGCCTAGATTATTGGTATTCAATTTTTTTTAATAAACTCTGCATACTCAGCATACGTTGAGGCCCTATATAGCTCAATACCTCACAATAGGGGCTGTGAAGCAGTGGAATACTTCCTTAATTCGAGGGGAATTCCGTTTTTCAACCATAATGTATTTGCAGTGAGACTTCTAAGATTCATTCTTGAACACAACTCTTTTGTGTTTAATAAAACATATTTCCACCAGCTCAGGTGAGTGGCTATGGGCAGCCCATGTGCCCCCACATTTGCTAATCTCTACCTGGGCTGGTGGTAAAAGGAGGTTGTTTTTCAGGATTGGATGGAACATCATACTTCTAATATCCTATTGTGGGTAAGATTTATTGATGATGTACTGATACAAAAATTGAATACCAACAATCTAGGCCTATTCTTCTCCTCGGAGGTCCAAGACGAGAGAATTACATTCTTTGACCTTGTGATTAGTGAATCAGGGTCTGGTAAACTGAGGATGCAGATACATAGGAAACCAACTGCCACAAACACCTTGTCTAGGTGGGATAGTTGCCATCCCAAACCACTTCTTAAAGGGATCCCTAAGGGGCAGTATCTGCGCACTCGGATAAATTGCACAGACCTCTCTGACTATCAATTGGCAGCGTCAGAGTTAAAATGGAGGTTTAGGGGCAGGGGTTACCCAGAATGGGTTTTCAGAGATGCACATCAGCATGCTCTCTCAACAAATAGAAATTATTTACTGAATCCGATAATTCGGGAGGCTCAGGATACGGGTTTAAGAATCTTGGGGACCTATGATTCTAAACATCAGCAAGTTTGACAGGTACTCAATACCTTTTGGGGTATTTTAAAGGCTGATCCAGATATAGGAGAACTGTTAGATGATAATCCTTCGATTACATACCGCAGGGGTCGGAATTTGAAGGACAAACTAGTGCACAGCTACATGCAACCAGTCACAGATCAAACATGGCTACCAAGGGCCCCAACAGGAACTTACCACTGTGGGTCATGCAAAGCCTGTGAATTTATAATAGTAGGCAGGACTTTTTCCAACACGACCACATGGCATGTATACAAAAATTATGACTTTGTGAATTGTAAGATCAAAGGAGTCATTTATTTGATGATGAGTAGCTGCGGGATCCAGTATTTTGGTAAGACCATTAGGGAATTCCGCAGACGTGTCAGGGACCATGTGAATGATGCGGCTAAACAAGCTGAGACACTGATTTCCCATCATATATTGGATAAACATCAGGGTAATTCGAATCATCTGAGTTTTCTTGGTATCTAGAAGGTCCGTCCCCCACCACGCGGTGAAAATTGGAATAAATGTATTTTGCAGGGGGAGGCACGTTGGATATTTGCCATGGGTGCGGTCGAGCCGGCTGTACTCAAATGACAATATTTTCTATACATGTTTTCTCTAATTGCTCCTCTGTACGTAACAGGTCTTTATAAAGCCATGCAAAAATAAACAGTGAATCGCCCACAAATTGGTGCCCCAAAAATTCCAGCAACAACAAATCGCATACCTTTTTTTGTTGTGCAACGTTCATGCGATTGGAAGTCTCGCAACATATGTTGCCGTGTAGCCCTAGCTTCAAATGGTGATTGTAGCTGTTTATTATAAGTCTGAGCTTAATAAAGTCAACTAATTTATCATGGGGCCCCAGGTTTCTATTTTTTGGTGAATGCAAGCACCTACATCGATGAAAAATACTAGCTGACAAGCAAAGGATGTTCTATCCCCATAAAACTCTCAGTAAAGTACTAGTCAGAGGGGGATATGGAAATTTTTATTTAGTGTCATTTTGTAGATGTGTATTCTCTGCCATTTTGGAAGTTCTATGGAGAAGCCTCTGGAGGAAATTGCCAGAAAAATGTCCATACATTGAGCATTCTGCATTTTAATAAAAACTCGCCACAAAAATAATACAAAAAACAACAAAAAAAAACAAAGTACTATCTATGTAGGCTTTCTCATATGTCACAGAAGACTTTAAACTAACCTATGGCTGCAGTGTTTAAAAAAAAAAAAAAGTGCAAGACAAAACACACAGCCGAAAACGTGTCAAAACGATTTGTGTGAAACCAGCGTTAACAAACCTTATTTATGTCTTCCCAAGGTGGCTGAGCTGTTTCGATAACTCTAGTAGGAATTAACGAAGTGAGCTCCACATACACGGCTACTGTATCTCTTTATTTTCTGCCCGGATGCATATCCGTTGGGCGACTTACCATGATGGATCGGAGTCAGGTGACCCCCATCTCAGAGATGGAACCTGCATTTATTAGACATTTGTGGCATATCCCATGGATATGCCGTAATGTCTCAGGTGGGAATACCCTCGGACCAAGTAAAAATTTTTTTTGCTTCCCCGCATTCCACCAGCCATAACTTTTTTTTATATACAGCTAAGTAGCTATTTAAGACTTAGTTTTTTTTTGCGAGACAAGTCGCTCGTCATTTTTGGAAACATATATAGTATTTAATTTATATTAATTATTTTACTATGAAGGAATTAAGAAAAATAAATTCCGCCATTGTTGTTTTATTTTTTATTCTACAGAGGTCACTGTAAAATGAATAGATAACATTACTCTAATGTATGGGTCATTAACCCCTTAAGGACCAGGCCTCTGTCGCCCTAAAGATGCTCTGTCACCAGTTTAATACTTCTCTATCTCCTACCTAATCTAATAAACGCTTTGATGTACATAACTATAGTTTTGATCATTTTCTGATTCATGTAAATTTTTTCTAAATGCCCAACTGGGCGTTTTCTTGTTATTTCACTAAGTGGGCGTTGTAATGAAAAGTGTATGACACTGACCAATCAGCATATATACACTTCTTGTAATGATGGGGGTAGGGAAACAGACAAGTGAGCCCTAATCTACCCGCCACTCAGTCCCTGCCTACTTGCAACAACCCGCCCTAAGCGACGGGGTACAACTGGGCGACGGTCCCTACGCTCAGTAAGTGCACGACAGACAAACAGACAAGGGTACACAAAGCTAAGGGAAATGGGGCAGTTGCCCACGGCAACACCGTGAGCAACAAGAGTGGTGAACGAGCCGAGTCAAACCAGGAGTGTACGAGGTACCAAACACAGAGCAGGAGAGTAGTGAACAAGCCGAGTCAAACCAGGAGTGTACGAGGTACCAAACGCAGAGCAGGAGAGTAGTCAGTAAGCCAGGGTCAGTATGAAGCAGGGTCAAATAGTTCAGAAGCTGCAGCAGGGCCAGGAAACCAAACGAGAAGAATCACAAGCACGGATGAACAGGAAAGGCAGGTATAAATAGACAGAGGGCGGGAGCTAGCTCTGTCTGGCCAAGCTGTGATAGGCTCTCCCACTCCTAAGTCTGCCATCCTGAGTGGTGGAAGATGGAGTCAGTCTCACAGACATAGAAGCAGGTGCAGACTGATTACCTATGGGCGTTGACACAGATGCTGTGCCTGGCAGATCCTTTACAGTACCCCCCCTTTTATGAGGGGCCACCGGACCCTTTCTAGGTGGACCTGGTTTATTGGGGAAACGAAGGTGGAACCTCCTGACCAATACACCAGGGTGAACATCCCGGGCGGGTACCCAAGTCCTCTCCTCAGGCCCGTATCCTCTCCAATGGACCAGGTACTGGAGGGAGCCTTTGACCATCTTGCTGTCCACAATCTTGGCCACCTCGAATTCCACCCCCTCAGGGGTGAGAACGGGGACAGGAGGTTTCCTCGAGGGAGCCAAGGACGGGGAGCAGCGTTTAAGGAGGGAGGCATGAAACACGTTGTGTACTCGAAAAGATGGGGGCAACTCCAGTCGGAAGGAGACAGGATTGAGGACTTCAATGACCTTGTACGGCCCTATAAACCGGGGAGGGGACCTTAAGGCGCAAGTTCTTAGACGATAGCCACACCAGATCCCCGACCATAAACAAGGGGTTAGCAGAACGTCTTCTATCTGCCTGAGTTTTTTGTATGCTCTGGGACGCCTCTAGGTTCTTCTGAACCTGGGCCCAGACTGTGCACAGTTCCCGATGAACGACCTCTACCTCGGGATTGTTGGAACTACCAGGTGAAACGGAGGAGAACCGTGGATTAAACACAAAATTACAGAAAAAGGGGGAGACCCCTGACGAGTTACTGACCCGGTTATTAAGGGAAAATTCGGCGAGGGGAATGAATGAGACCCAATCATATTGACAGTCAGAGATAAAACACCTTAAATATTGTTCTAGAGACTGATTAGTCCTCTCAGTTTGGCCATTAGTTTCAGGATGGAAGGCAGAGGAGAAGGACAGATCAATCTCCAACTTTTTACAGAAGGCTCTCCAAAACAATGAAACAAATTGTACCCCTATGTCCGAAACAATATTGACAGGGACCCCATGGAGACGCAGGATGTGTTTGACAAACAAGGTAGCTAACGTCTTAGCATTGGGTAGTTTCTTGAGGGGCACAAAGTGGCACATCTTACTGAAGCAGTCTACTACAACCCACCCCACCGACTTGCCTTGAGATGGATGATAAAATCCATGGAGATATGGGTCCAAGGTCTCTGGGGAATGGGCAAAGAACATAGTAAGCCCGCTGGTCGGGACCTGGGAGTCTTGGACCTAGCAAAAACCTCACAAGCGGCGACGTAGGCCTTAACGTCTTTAGGCAACCCAGGCCACCAAAAGTTTCTGGCAATGAGGTACTTGGTACCCAGGATGCCTGGATGACCAGATAGTGCGGAGTCATGATTTTCCCTAAGTACCCTTAGCCGGAATTGGAGGGAACAAACAGCTTGTTCTTAGGAAGGTTCCCAGGAGCTGAATCTTGATCAGCCGCAAAATCAGAATCAATAGAGGAAATGATTATACCTGGAGGCAAAATACAAGCAGGATCTTCCTCCGAAGGAGGGCTGACCATGAAGCTACGCGACAGTGCATCAGCCTTAATATTTTTAGACCCAGACCTATAGGTAACCAAAAAGTTTAATCTGGTAAAAAATAACGCCCATCTAGCCTTCGGGCAGATTCTAGGAAAACCAGATTCTTGTGGTCGGTAAGGACCGTTACCTGGTGCCTAGCCCCCTCCAGGAAGTGGCGCCACTCTTCAAATGCCCATTTAATAGCTAAGAGTTCGCGGTTGCCAATATCATAGTTACTCTCAGTGGGCGAAAACTTCCTGGAGAAGTAGGCACAGGGACGGAGATGGGTGAGGGACCTGGTACCTTTGGACAAGACAGCCCCCACTCCCACCTCGGATGCGTCAACCTCCACGATAAATGACTCCATTTGGTTGGGCTGAACCAGCACCGGGGCCGAGATAAAGCACTTCTTAAGGACCTCAAAAGCCTGGACAGCCTCAGGAGGCCAGTGGAGGAGATCAGCACCTTTGGGAGTGAGGTCCGTAAGAGGCTTAGCGATGACCGAGAAGTTAGCAATAAATCTCCTGTAATAATTAGCGAACCCCAAGAAGCACTGTAACGCCTTCAGGGAGGCAGGTTGGACCCATTCCGCCACAGCCTGGACCTTGGCGGGGTCCATGCGGAATTCATGAGGAGTGAGGATTTGACCCAAAAATTTTATCTCCTGCACCCCAAACACACATTTTTCGGTCTTCGCAAACAGTTTGTTTTCCCGAAGGACCTGGGGCACCTTCCTGACATGCTCAATGTGGGAGGACCAGTCCTTGGAAAACACAAGTATGTCATCAAAGTACACTACAAGAAATACCCCCAGGTAATCGCTTAAAATCTCATTTATGAAATTCTGAAAGACCACGGGAGCATTACACAACCCAAAGGGCATGACGAGGTATTCGAAATGACCTTCGGGCGTGTTAAACGCAGACTTCCACTCATCCACCTCTTTGATGCGGATAAGGTTATACGCCCCCCGTAGATCAAACTTAGAGAACCATTGGGCCCCCTGAACCTGATTAAGGAGATCAGGAATCAAAGGAAGGGGATACTGGTTCCTTACAGTGACCTTATTCAAGTTACGGTAGTCAATGCATGGCCTAAGACCACCATCCTTCTTCCCTACGAAGAAGAAGCCAGCACCTACCGGAGAAGTAGAGGGGCGAATGTAACCCTTGGCCAGGTATTCCTGGATATACTCTCTCATGGCTTCACGTTCGGGACAAGAGAGATTAAATATCCTACCCTTAGGGAGCTTAGCTCCTGGTACCAAATCGATAGCGCAATCGTATTCTCTATGAGGAGGTAACACTTCAGAGGCCTCCTTAGAGAAAACATCAGCGAAGTCCTGAACAAACTCAGGTAGCGTGTTCACCTCCTCAGGGGGAGAAATAGAATTAACAGAAAAACATGACGTCAAGCATTCATTACCCCATTTGGTAAGCTCCCCATTATTCCAGTCAAACGTGGGATTATGCAACTGCAACCAGGGAAGGCCTAAAAACAAATTGGACGATAATCCCTGCATCAACAGTACAGAGCACTGCTCCAAATGCATGGAGCCAACAAGGAGTTCAAAAACAGGGGTACGCTGTGTAAAATAACCATTAGCAAGAGGAGTGGAGACGATACCCACTACCGGGACAGGTTTAGGCAAATCAATCAAAGGCATAGCTAGAGACATAGCAAATTCCACAGACATGATATTAGCAGAAGACCCTGAATCCACGAAGGCACTGCCGGTAGCAGACCTACCACCAAAAGAGACCTGAAAGGGAAGCAAGATTTTATTACGTTTCATATTTACGGGAAATACCTGTGCGCCCAAGTGACCTCCCCAATGATCACTTAGGCGCGGAAGTTTTCCGGCTGCTTATTCTTACGCCTAGGACAGGTGTTCACTTGATGCTTGTCATCCCCACAATAGAAGCAGAGACCATTCTTCCTGCGGAACTCTCTATGTTGTCGGGGGGACAAGGAGGCCTCGAGTTGCATAGGTACCTCCGAGTCTTCCGTGGAAGAGCGAAGCAATGGGACCTCGGGAGGCATCATGGGGGAGTCAGAGGGGAAAACACAAAAACGTTCAAGTTGTCGTTCCCTGAGACGTCGGTCAAGTCGTACCGCTAAAGCCATAACCTGGTCTAGGGAGTCAGAAGAGGGATAGCTAACTAGCAGGTCTTTCAGGGCGTTCGACAGACCCAACCTAAACTGGCACCTTAAGGCAGGCTCATTCCACCGAGAAGCTACGCACCACTTCCTAAAGTCAGAACAATACTCCTCAACAAGTCTCTTACCCTGACGTAGGGTCACCAGCTGACTCTCGGCAAAGGCAGTCCTGTCAGTCTCGTCATAAATGAGTCCGAGAGCAGAAAAGAAAAGATCAACGGAGGAAAGTTCAGGGGTATCAGGAGCCAAGGACAAGGCCCATTCTTGGGGCCGGTCCTGGAGCCGGGACATAATTATACCCACCCGCTGGTTCTCAGAACCTGAGGAGTGAGGCTTTAAGCGAAAATAGAGCCTACAACTCTCCCGAAAGGAGAGAAAAGTCTTCTGGTCCCCTGAGAACCGGTCAGGCAACTTGAGGTGGGGTTCAAGAGGTGAGGTGAGGGGCACTACCATGGTAGCGTCAGGCTGGTTGACCCTCTGAGCCAGGGCCTGGACCTGTAGGGAGAGACCCTGCATTTGCTGAGCCAGGGTCTCAAGGGGGTCCATAGTAGTGTGAGGGACCAGGGTAGATTAGGTAAATGGGCTTGTGATTATGTAATGATGGGGGTAGGGAAACAGACAAGTGAGCCCTAATCTACCCGCCACTCAGTCCCTGCCTACTTGCAACGACCAGCCCTAGGCGACGGGGTACAACAGGGCAACGGTCCCTACGCTCAGTAAGTGCACGACAGACAAACAGACAAGGGTACACAAAGCTAAGGGAAATGGGGCAGTTGCCCACGGCAACACCGTGAGCAACAAGAGTGATGAACGAGCCGAGTCAAACAAGGAGTGTATGAAGTACCAAACGCAGAGCAGGAGAGTAGTGAACAAGCCGAGTCAAACCAGGAGTGTACGAGGTACCAAACGCAGAGCAGGAGAGTAGTCAGTAAGCCAGGGTCAGTATGAAGCAGGGTCAAATAGTTCATAAGCTGCAGCAGGGCCAGGAAACCAAACGAGAAGAATCACAAGCAAGGAGGAACAGGAAAGGCAGGTATAAATAGACAGAGGGCGGGAGCTAGCTCCGTCTGGCCAGGCTGTGATAGGCTCTCCCACTCCTAAGCCTGCCATCCTGAGTGGTGGAAGATGGAGTCAGTCTCACAGACATAGAAGCAGGTGCAGACTGATTACCTATGGGCGTTGACACAGAAGCTGTGCCTGGCAGATCCTTTACACTTCTCTTCATTCATGCCCAGCTTTATTCACAGCCCAGCGTGATCTTTGCTAGAATCGCGAGATCACACTGTGACGTCACTTACTCCTGCAGTTCCTTCACTGGAGCGACGGGAAAATGACCAGACATCGGCTCCAGCCGTGCCAGGACGATTATCCTCCTCAACAGCAGTTCTGGCACGGCTGGAGGCGATGTGTAAAAATTACAGGCAATCTATTAGGCCATACCTCTGGCACGGCCTAATAGGCATACAGTCAGGGCAGGACTAGGGGCCTTTGTTAGGCCCCTTCTGCCATGGCAACCTGTCGGCAGTCTGCGATTGCATTCGAGGGCCGCCGGTCAGTGACAGAGGGAGCTCCCTCCCTCTGTCAAACAACTTAAATGTTGCGGTCGCTATTGACCGTGGCATTTAAGGTGTTAAACGGCAGGGATTTTAGGTTTCCCCAATTCTAGCTGTGGCAGTGGAAGCCCGGCTGTCAGTCACTATATATGGTCCCTTAGATCTATCCTGTTCCCAGTGTTCCCGTATCTTGCTTCTAGTATCCTGTAACTGTGTTTGTTCCTGAGCTGAAGTCTAGTGTTGGAGTCGTGTTTGTCCATCTGCCACGTCCAGTGTCATCTGCCATGCTCAGGCCATGGAACCCGCTGGCCAACTCAAGTCCGCCGTTCAAATTATGCAAACGGAAATGCGTGATCTCCAAGCACATCAGGATCAACTATTACAGGCGGTGAACTCCATCATAAGTCATTTGGATCATTCTCCTGCACCTCCCCTGGCTGTTCCTGCTGCTCCACCACCTGCTACCCCTCCTGCCTACTTTTGTCATGCAATTTCGATACCTCTACCTCCTCGCTATGACGGGGATTCCAAGACCTGCAGATGATTCATCAATCAGTGTGCTAACCATTTCAGGTTACGTGCTCACCTCTTCCCTTCTGATGAGGCCAAAGTTGCTTTTATTATTTCTCTCCTCCCCGGCAAGACCCTGGCATGGGCAAACCCCATCTTGGAATGAGAGGGCCCAGAATTTTCTGATCTGTCACTATTTCTAGAAACTTTTCATACAGTGTTCAAGAAACCGGGTCGAACATATTCTGCCGCTGCCTCACTACTGACCCCCAAACAAGGGAAATCGACTAATGGGGAGTACGCTATCTCCTTCCATACACTGGAGGCTAGTGTGGAATAATGAGGCCTTGGTGGCGACTTTCTGGCAAGGACTGCCTCCACACATCAATGATGAACTTGCCGCTCGTGATCTTCCTTCCACCCTTGATGCCCTTGTCCTGTTGGTGACCCGGATCGACATGAGAATCCAGGAACGTGCTCCGGAGGTTTGCCGGGAGAGACGGTCCTATAGACTGGCACCCAAGTACCATAGACCACTACTGCCTTCTCCATTTGCTCCACTTGAAGAGCCAATGCAGATGGACAGACTAAAATTGTCAGATCAGGAGAAACAGCGCAGATGCTCTTCAGGTCTGTGTCTGTATTATGGCCCCAAAGGCCATTTTGTGTGCCAATGCACACAAAAGCCGGGAAACTCCACCATCTAGGGTTGGTTGGAGAGACAACTCTAGGTGGAATGACGCCAAATGCCTAATCCTCTCCAAAATTGTCCATTCCAGTAACCATTGCCTCTCGTGAGAAATGACACACCATTTCTGCTTATCTGAACTCTGGAGCGGCTTCAAATTTTATTCAGCAGGACCTGGTAGATCGTCTTCATCTGGCCACAGTTCCTCTAGAGAGACCCCTGGCAGTCACCTCTGTGAATGGGCATCCTCTGCCCGATTCTATTCTGTCCATCACGGAACCTTGAGACTACAAGTCGGAATCCTCCAATCTGAACAGATTGCATTCTTCCTCTTACTAAAATCTATCAACCCTATTCGGCTGGGTCTGCCCTGGTTTTGTCTACATGCTCCTGTTCTCGACTGGCATTCCGGAGAGATCTTCCAATAGGGATCCAAGTGTCTTCATCTCTGCCTGCCACAGGTTTGTCCTGTTCTGCCTCCATTGCCTCAGTCACTTGCTGGACTACCCACGCATTATGCCACCTTTACAGACATCTTTAGTAAAAAGGAGGCAGAGGTTCTTCCCTCCCATCGTTCCGACGATTGTCCTATTAAACCGCTCCCTGACGTCTCTCCCCCTTGTAGACGGGTCTATCCTCTTTCCTTGCCAGAGACCGATACCATGTCAGCTTACATCAAGGAGAACCTTGAGAGGAGGTTTATCCGGCAATCTTCTTCTCCAGTCAGAGACGGATTCTTCTTCCATAAAAAAAAGATGGATCACTTTGACCATCGATTACCGTGGTTTAAATCAAATCACGGTCAAAACAAGTATCCCTTGCAGCTAACCTCAGAGCTCTTCGATCAAATTCGTGGAGCCAAGATTTTTACTAAACTGGATCTACGCGGGGCTTATAACTTGATCCGGATCTGTCAAGGTGATGAATGGAAGACCGCAATCAACACCCGAGACGGTCACTATGAGTATCTTGTGATGCCTTTTGACCTGTGTAAAGCTCCAGCGGTATTTAATTTCAGGAATTTGTGAATGACATCTTCCGGGACCTTCTGTATGTCTGTATGATGGTATATTTGGACGACCTCCTGATCTATTCATCAGATCTGATGACGCATTGGAAGCATGTTCAACAAGTACTGACGCAGTTAAGGGGGAATTGCATATACGCAAAACTTGAGAAGTGCACGTTCGAGAGGAATACCCTGCCCTTCCTGGGTTACATTGTCTCCGATCGTGGAATCAAGATGGATACAGAGAAGGTATAATCCATCGTAGAGTGGCCACGTTCACAGGGCCTTCGGGCCATTCAGCGATTTCTGGGAATTGCACATTTTAATCTGCAGTTTATCTCAAACTTCTCGTCTCTGACTGCTCCAATCTCTGCTCTTACTAAAAAGGGGGTGATCGACAAGGTTTGGACCACAGAGGGAGAGTTAGCATTTTCTAGTCTCAAGAGCGCCTTCCCTTCAGCCTAAATTCTTCATCATCCGGTCAAGTCTTGACAGTTCTTACTAGAGGTAGATGCTTCTTCCGTTGGTGCTGGTGCACTACTGTTTAAAAGAAACTCCAAGGATTAGGCAGAGGTTTGTGGCTTCTTATCCAAACTGTTCTGTCCTGCAGAGCGCAGCTACTCCATTGGGGATTGGGAGTTACTGGCCGTCAAGTTGGCCTTGGAGGAATGGAGACATCCGCTGGAGGGAGCTACTCACACCATCATCATCTATACGGACCCAAGAATCTCACGTACCTCCAGTCTGTGCAACGATTAAATACTCGTCAAGCCAGATGGTCATTGTTTTTCGCTCGGTTCCAGATTCTGCTTCACTTGCGTCCTGCAGATAAAAATGTGAGGGCTGATGCTCTATCTCTATCATTTGAGACGGATGACACTGAGGAGACGCCCCAATATATGATAGATCCTTCCAGGATTATTGCCGTGAACCCGCTGCCAATGAAATACATTCCCCCTGGAAAGACTTTTGTTCATCCTGCAGACAGAAAGAGTATTCTCCTCTGAGGACACAGTTCCGAAGTGGCTGGGCACTCTGGTGATCGTAAGACATGGGACTTAATATCTCGTCATTACTGGTGGCCCAGAGATGTTATAGATTATGTTGCCCCTTGTACTAATTCTGCCCAAGACAAGTCCTCACATTCCAAGCCTGCTGGTGTGCTTCAGCCCCTGCTCGTTCCTGATGGAACTTGGCAACACATTGCCATGGATTTTATTACCAACCTTCCTCATTCTGCAGGTTGCACTACTGTCTGGGTCGTGGTGGATCGCTTCTCTAAGATGTCACATTGCTTCTCTATCTGGCCTTCCTTCTGCTCCTCGTCTGGCAAATCTATTCATACAGCATATCTTCCATGTGCACAGACTGCCCCTCCATATCGTGTCTGATCGGGGTGTACAATTCACTTCAAAATTCTGGAGAGCCCACTGTAAATTACTTGATGTAAAATTGGACTTTTCTTCTGCGTATCTTTCTAAGTCTAGCGGCCAAGTTTAAAGAATTAATCAAATACTGGAAAATTATCTTCGTCATTTTATTTCTGCTCACCACAACAACTGGGTGCAGCTCCTTCCTTGGGCTGAATTCTCCTACAACAACCACACGAGTGAATCCACTACCTCTACCCCATTCTTCATTGTATATAGCCAACCTCCATGTGATCTTCCTCCAGTTCCAGCTACATCTCAAGTTAAAGCAGCTAACTCTTCATTTGGAGAGTTTCTTAATATCTCTCAGTAGACCAAGTCCTCTATCCTACGGGCGGTAGATTGCATAAAGAGATATGCTGATAGGAAAAGAAGAAAACCTCTTCAGTTTCTTCCCAGAACCAAAGTTTAGTTATCTTCGAAGAATATTCATCTGAAAATCCCCTATTACATATTTGCCCCCAGATTTCTCTGTCCTTTTGTAGTTCTCCAGCAAATCGCTACAGAAAATATGACATCTTCAAAGTCAGGGAGATACCGGACTATAGGATGGTAGGAGGAAAAATCTTCTACCTGGTTGATTGGAAGGGGTTTGGTCCTGAGGAGAGTTCTTGGGAAACTGAAGAGAACATTGATGCTCCTACGCTCATCAAGAGGTTCCTTCTGCTTTCTGGTCCTAAGTAGGGGGTACGTAAAGGTGGGTTACTGTAGCATTGTATTTTCCTAGTGGCCTCCAACATCTCTTACCTGTGCGCCGGCCTCCTCTGCCTCCTCCTCGAGGATGCTGGCATGTACTTCTCCCGTCCACTGCTCACTCCCGTAGGGTGCGCACGTGCGCCCTGGTGTCCCCTTACAGTCCCATCGCGTGCACCATTGGAATATTCCCCAGCCTATCCCTGTGCACCCTGTCCTATATTCGTCGGTCCTACCCTTCTTGCTGTGCCTGAGAATTATTGTTGTCTTCCCACATTAGTTTAAGCAAATGATTTCTTAGTTGTATCCTGTTCCCAGTGTTCCCGTATCCTGCTTCCTGTATCCTGTAACTGTGTTTGTTCCTGAGCTGAAGTCTAGTGTTGGAATCATGTTTGTTCCATCTGCCACATCCAGTGTCATCTGCCACGCTAAATGTCATCTGCCACGTGCAGTGTCATCTGCCACATCCAGTGTCATCTGCCACACAAGCATCAACTGTGACACAAATCATGTGTGCAAAAGCGTCTGCTACATCTCGTGTCTGTCTGGACTCTCATACAGGTACTCTTGTGCTAAGCGATTCCATTGACTGTTGTTTGGCCAGCTGCCTCTACGGTGGAGCGGCCTGGTGGGTCCACATACCCCAGAATCGTGACACTGGGTGACTTTTTATATTCTTTTAACTTATAGTAAGTTGCACATTATTACATATGTAATTTATTAATGTAATAAGCCTCAATTCCACGCTGTTGAGCTCACTGAGGATTGCCTAGATTGGTTATATTTGTATCAAACTCTCAGCTATGAGAACATTATATTATCTGTACAGGTTGTCATTCTCTGCAAGCAGGGCCGTAATTAAAGTTCATGCTTCCCTAGGCACTTTTAGTTCTCACACACGGCATTGTGGTGCAGTGAAAAGCCACACTACAACTGCACTGAACAACTGTGAAAGAACTACACGCTTGTCTCCTGATTCTGATTACTGGAGCTGATATTGCCTGCCTGTTACCAACATGGCTCTTGTTGACCACAATACTGTTTATACCTGCCATCTAAAGCCTAACCATCTATTGGGGATTATCCCGTGGACAGTGACATGAGAATATTATCGGCAAAGTCTATACCAAATTTCTCTTGCGCTAGAGCTTAATTCTATGTCTGATAATTCTGCATGGTGCACCTGGCACCAAGTCTGCTCTTGGCTTATAGTCAAATACAAAGTGTTACATATTCTTTTCACTGAACATTTTTGTTTTTTATATAGTTTATTTTTATTGTTTTCATTTTTAATTTCCAATACAAAATTGAATCAGTCATTTTCTACTTCACAAAAAAATAGGTCACATTACATACAATACTTCTCATTTCCTGCCATCTCCCCATAAAAACAGAGAGCAAGAGAAGAAAAACAAAAAAAAAAACACACTTAACCAAACAGTTTTCTAATCAGAGGATACCTCATTATGCCACTTTCCCCATCGCTGCAAAAACTTTCTAGATGGCATCATATCTTTACATGTAATACCCTCAAGATGGATATACCTCAAGACCGCTACTCTCCGTTCTTCGCATTTCGTGGGCTCACTAGAAATCCAATATCTCAAAATTAATTTTCTGGCAATATATATAAGCTACACCCTAATGATTTTTTGGGGGGATTGTTTAGGGTTATCCCGAGACTACATTCAAGTATACCTATAATTGGACTGCTTTCTATCTCAATATTATAAATCTGAGACCATCTATACTTTTGTCCAAAATCCAGGGGCTGTTCTCTAAGCCTGAGAAATGTGAATTACTTAGACACAGTTGAATTTCTTGGCTTCAATCTCTCCAGTCACAGTGTACAAATAGATCCTAAGAAGGTGTTAGCTAGATGACAGTGGCCGATTCCAATACGTCGAAGGGAGTTTCCAAAATTTTTAGGGTTTGCAAATTTCTACCGTAAATGTATTTACAACTTCTCTTCTATTGTACAGTTGTCGACTGCTCTAAACAGTTCAAAAAGTTCCTTGTTTTCTGGTCCCAATCTGCTCAAAAAGCTTTTTATGACCTCTGTCTCAGATTTCCTCTAGCCCCTCTTGAAATAAAAAAACCACACAACACTCGTTAACCATTTTACTGAGAATAAAGAAAGCCTTAATCTAAATAGTCCCCGAATCAGACATAGTACAACAACCGAACCTGTAAAAAACAACAAAAAAAACATTAGTAAAATATGTGGTAGGCTTAGAAACAGGGCCCATGTGTGATACTGTCTGTTGGACCCTGTATCTAAGCCTACCACAAGTGGGATTTGGGAGCATACAGAGAGAACCTGTCAGGTTCAAGTGAAGAACGCACGGGATTTACAGTGTGTCAGAGAACCGGAGGAGGTTCGTGAAGAGGATTGGGTCATGCCAGTGTTCATGCTTAGAAGGTGCACCCTGTGTATCTTGCTAAGAGATTTCAGAACGCTTCCAGCACCAAACTGCTGTATAACTTAGGTCTGTCAGGGAGAGTACTCCTTGACTGCAAGAGGGCCTGTGTGTATCCTGCAAATGGTTGTGGACCACTTCCAGTGTGTATCCTGTACCAAGGACGGGTGAAGGCCTAATTGCCCCTGTCTGTAAGGGTCTGTAAACACGCTTAGCAAAAAAATTCTGAAAATACAGAGCTGTTTTCATGGGACAACATGGGACAACAGCTCCTGATTTTCAGACGTTTTTTAATCAAACTCGTTTTTTATGGCCCATTTTGGATCTTTTTTTCTATAGAGTCAATGAAAAACAGCTCCAAAAACTGCTCAAGAAGTGACGTGCACTTCTTTTTCGTGAGCGTTTTTTAACGCGGCTGTTTTTCAAAACGGCCGCGTAAGAAAATGGCCCATCGGAACAGAACGCTGTTTTTCACATTAAAATCAATGGGCAGATGTTTGTAGGCGTTCTGCTTTTCTGGCCGTTTTCCCGCCGTTTACGGCCCGAAAAGCAGCCAAACTAAGCCGTGTGAACATACCCTAAGTGTGACCAAAGACCGAGGACCAAAACGGTGAGCACTAAGTTAAGTGTCCACCAAAAACAGTAACTGCCAAGCCAAGTGCCCTACAGAGACTTTTACTGCAGAGCTAAGCGCCTTAAAAGTGACTCTAACTACCAAGTGTGTGTGCTAACCCAGTGAACGCTACGCTAAGTACCACTATTGTAACCATTACCCTTTGTGCCTTAGCCAGAGTGAAAGTCTGTACTGTGACTTCCCCTGTTACTGCATTAAGGTCAAGCGTCATACTAAAAACTGACCTCTTACAATCTGACAGGGTTTACCTCTGATGCTGCTGCTTCTTCTAGCCTCCTCCTGCTGCACCATAATTTACAGAAATTCATCTTACATTGCTGCTAATAAATCAACATCCAGCATGAAGTAAGCTAATAGCAGAGATCTCCCCTGTGTACACATGCTGCACACAGGCCCTGTTCACACAGGAATTTTGAGGCTGATTTTAACCTGCCTGCACTATATTGCCACGTTTTTGGCAGAGTTGTTCCCCCGTGGCCATTGAGGACTGCGGACAAAAAACACAGCAAAATACGTTTGTAAACAAGCGCGGCAGGTTTTTTTCTGCCTCCCATTCCTTTCAGGAACTGTGGCAGGAAAGAGCATGCCACTTTTTTTCTTCCCATGAACAGCTAAAAGCTGCCTGGGAAAAAACATTCCTCTGCCTCCCATTGAAATCAATGGGGGGCGATTTCAGACGTTTTTTGGTGCCAATTCCGACGCGGTTTCCACGTCAAAAGAAGAACAAAAAAACTCAGTGTGCGCAGGACCTAACAGTCTCTACTCTCGCAGCAGGCTCTCCCAGCTGAGAAGTCTTTTACAAAGCAGCCAAAATATTGTGAGACTTTCACTGCACTGCTGTCTATGGGTAGAAGTTGTCTCCTTATCTTACAGGGCAATAGCTTTTATTACTAAATTAGATAAGCCATTTTAAAATTGTCTTAATTGTGTGTGTGTGTGTGTGTGTGTGTGTGTGTGTGTGTGTGTGTGTGTGTGTGTGTGTGTGTGTGTGTGTGTGTGTGTGTGTGTGTGTGTGTGTGTGTGTGTAAGAAAGGTTTGATATTTTTATTTCCTATTAATTTAAGGGGTTAATTGATCTATTAATTACACCAGTTTGCTCTTTTTAATTAGTGAATTGGTCAATTTGCTATTTTAGTTTCTATCTATCTAATAAACATATAATCTTATGTAATACCGTTTGGCTTTGTTGTTCTGTTTATGTTTG
Source organism: Rhinoderma darwinii (assembly GCF_050947455.1). NCBI lineage: Eukaryota > Metazoa > Chordata > Amphibia > Anura > Rhinodermatidae > Rhinoderma > Rhinoderma darwinii. The sequence goes on from NC_134689.1 coordinate 224,328,650, forward strand.
AACCTCATGCAGCCATGTGATATGAATATGAAGATGAGCTCAAAAGCTGACTATCAATATACTTATATGAATTATGGTATGCCTGAGTTATAAGAGAACTTATATGTAGAAAAGAACGAAACCTTTTGTGGGCACTGCCGCTGTGTCCATAGAATCACTGGCAGGAGTGTGGCTGTAATGACTAGCTGTTCTAAATACTAATATTGCATGTTTGTGTTCTAAAGTAGTTGTGAACAATCCTTCAGTAAAACTGCACAGTTTTTCTATAGCTACCGGCAAACTATTGATCTTCTGTACAAACATTACAAATTGGCCACTAGATGTCAGTGTTTTCACACTAAAGCATTTATCAGGACACCAACTTGGTACTTCATTGAATCTGAAATACAAAAAATTGGTCGATTTATTAATTACAAGAACTGTACAAAGTACCAGGAAACATTATGTGTGGAGGAAAAGCAATTCAAACAAAAATATATGAAAGGGTTAATTGCTTTGTGGGGTCAGAATTGTTCCCTGTGTGGCAAAATTGGCTATAGTAGCCTACAGTTGGCATGGGGCTTTATTTTGCATTCCTCTGGATCAAATAGAAAGGTCTGAGATTGGGTGAACTTGATGGACAAGTGTATTCTTTAACTATGTAACAGCGACACACATGTCTGGCGTTTTTCTGAGCTGTAATACCTAACACAACCTGTAACCAGTTGTGGCACTGTATTTTGAAAAAAATCAGCCATGGTTTTCCTAATCCTTTACAACCCATTTAAAACTCTGATACTTCCTCCTTTGCAAACTGTTACTTTCTCCGCATTAAAAAACTGTACCTTTGGCCACTTGCGGCAGTATTTTAGTCAGTATTTTGCATCAGTATCTGTAAGACAAAACGAGGAGTGGAACCTCAACAGCGAAAAAGTATAATGGAAACATTTGCGCCTCTTTGGATTCACTACTACTTTTAACTAACAAATAATGAAACAAAATACTGCCATGTGAAAGTGGACTGTCTGTATTTGTTCTTGATTATAATTTTTTTTACTGATGATGAGGAGCAACTCTCTGAAATATAAATGACATGCAGCATTCTCCAGCAAAAGGGAAGCTATTTTCTAAACAAATTGTCCACAGCTACTGTAATGAGAACAAAACATTTTATATTTGCTTTAAAAGTGTATTTAAGTTATCATTTAATAGAATAACTATTTGGATTTATTTAACCCCTTCAGGAACCAGCATGTTCTGACCTTCAGGACAGATTTTTTTAAATCTGACATGTCTTACTTTATGTGGTAATAACTCCGGAATGCTTTTACCTATCCAAGCGATTCTGAGATTGTTTTCTCGAGACATGTTGTACTTTATGTTAGTGAAAAAATGTGGTCGATAAATTTGGTATTTATTTCTGAAAATCACCAAAATGTAGAGAAAATTTGCAAAATTGAATTTTTCTAAATTTAAACGTATCTGCTTGTAAAACAGATAATAATATTACACAAAATAGTTACTAATTAACATTTCCCACATGTTTACTTTATGTTTGCATCATTTTATTAACGTACTTTTATTTTTCTAGGACGTTACAAAGCTTAGAACTTTAGCAGCAATTTCTCAAATTTTAAAGAAAATTTCAAAAGGCCATTTTTTCAGGGACCAGTTCAGTTCTGAAGTGGCTTTGAGGGCCTTATATATTAGAAAATCCCCAGAAATCACCCCATTTTGAAAACTGCACCCCTCAAGGTATTCGAATCAGCATTCACAAAGTGTTTTAACAGGCGTTTCACAGGAATTAAAGCAAAGTAGAGGTGAAATTTACAAATTTTATTTGTTTTGCCGAAATTCATTTCTAATACATTTTTTTTTGTAACACAGAAGGTTTTACTTGAGAAATGCAACTCAATATTTTATTGCCCAGATTCTGCAGTTTTTAGAAATATCCCCCATGTGGTCCTAGTGCACTAATGGACTGAAACACCGAATAGAATATAATAGAATATATTTTAGGCACCTTGTCAGGTTTGAAGAGGTCTTGTGGTGCCAAAACAGTGGAAACACCCCAAAAGTTACCCCATTGTGGACACTACACTTCTCAAGGAATTTATCTAAGGGTATAGTTAGCACTTTGACCACACAGGTTTTTCACTAAATATATTGGAATTAGTCTGTAAAAATGAAAATCTACTTTTTTTCTGAAAAAACAAAGACATTTTTAATATTTACAAGGAATAACAAAGAAAATGCACCCCAAAATTTGTAAAGCAATGTCTTCCGATTACGGCAATGCCCCACATGTGGTAATATACTGCTGATTGGACCCACAGCAGGGCTCAGAAGGGAAGGAGCACCATTTGGATTTTGGAGCACAGATTTTGCTGGAATAGTTTTTCGGTGCCATGTCGCTTTTGTAACGCCCAGGATGGAACAAAACAGTGAAAACACCCCAAGAGTGACCCCATTTTGGAAACTACACCTCTCAAGGAATTTATCTAGAGGTTTAGTTAGCATTAACTGCTGATTGGACCCATGGCAGCGCTCAGAAGGGAAGGAGCACCATTTGAATTTTGGAGCACGGATTTTCCTGTATTGGTTTTCGGTGCCATGTCGCGTTTGCAACGCCCTGGAGGAACCAAAACAGTGGAAACCCCCCAAAAGTGACCCCATTTTGGAAACACACCTCAAGGAATTTTTCTAGGGGTATTGTGAGCATTTAGACTCCACAGGTTTTTTGTAGAATTTATTAGAATTACTCCGTGAAAAATAGTATCACAATTTTTTCCACTAAAATGTTGAATTTTCTCATTTTCACAGGGATAAAGGAGAAAAAACAACCAATTTTTGTAAAGCAATTTCTCCCGAGTACGGAAATACCCCACATGTGGTCATACAATTTTTCATTAGAAATGAATTAACCCTTTCAGGACTGATCCATTTTTTGCTTTCTTATTTTCGTTTTTCACTCCCCGCCTTCCAAGAGCCATAACTTTTTTCTTTTTCCATCAGTAGAGTGGCGTGAGGGCTTATTTCTTGCAGGAGGAGTTGTAGTTTCTACTGACACCATTTAAAGTACCATAAAATGTACTGGGAAACTGAAAAAAAAATCTTTGCGGGCTGAAATTGGAAAAAAATCTGATTCTTCCATTTTTTGGGGGTTTCGTTTTTACGGCTTTCACCGTGCGGTAAAAACAGAAACTTTACTTTATTCTGCTCAATACAGTTGCGGTGATACCAAATTTATATACTTTGTTTTTTATATTTTACTACTTTTACAAAGAAAAATTTCTTAAAATAAAAAAATTGTTTTGTTTCACCTCATTCTGAGAGCCGTAAGTTGTTGTTTTTTTCGGTCGATTGGGAAATGTGAGGGCTTATTTTTTGCAGGACGAGCTGTAATTTTCGGTGGATTCGTTTTTACAGCTTTTATCGTGCGGTAAAAATGAAAACATTACGTTATTCTGCGGCTCAATACAATTACGGTGATACCAAATTTATATCGTTTTTTTAATATTATACTACGTTTACAAAGAAAAATCTAATTGTTAAAATAAAAATTGTTTTGTTTCACCACATTCTGAGAGCCGTAACTTTTATATTTTTCGGTTGATTGAGCGGTGGGAGGTCTTTTTTTTTGCGGGACGAGCTGTATTTTTTGGTACATAAAAAGTGATCAAAAAGTTGTATTACATTTTTTTTTGAGAGCTAAGGTGACAAAACAAAACAGCGATTTTGGCGCTTCAAATTATTTTAGTTTTTTACGGTGTTCACCGTGAGAGTTAGATAATGGTACATTGTAATAGTTCATTCTTTTACGGACGTAGCTATACCAATTTTGTTTATTTTTTTACATTACTTTAGAAGAAAATTGTATTCAATTTTTTTTTTCTCACTACTAAAAACTTTAATTCTTCTACACATTTTATTAGTCCCCTTAGGGGACTTGAACCAGCGATCATTGGATCGCTGGTACAATACACTGCAATACTAATGCAGTATATTATTATTTTTACAGGCTATTGTAACAGCACGATCACTGTTCCTGTCTGTTAGTCCTGGGTGTGAGCTGTAATACACAGCTGACACCCGCAGCATATGGAGCGGGCTCAGCACGTGAGCCCGCTCCATACATCAACCCCCGCACCATGACGTGCAATTAAGTCATAGTGCGCAAACGGATTAATGCACAGCGGATGGTTCAATGTGAATATTGCAATTTTCCAACGGTATGCCATTTTAGTGCATAATATGTTGTGCCCAGTTTGTGCCACTGAAGACAAATACCTCATAAAACGTTAAGCGGGTTCTCTCGGGTATGGCGATGCCATATATGTGGACGCACACTGCTGTTTGGGTACGCTGCTTTTGGAGCGCAGATTTTGCTTGGTAGTAGCTCTGTTTGGCGTTTTGCTGGTATTTCAGTTTATAATGTGGGGGCATAGATATTCTGTGCGGAGTACATCAGGGCATAATAAGAGGGTATAATAATGCGGTAAATAAATAATAATGCATAGATATGTGGCCGGTGTCGCACTGATAAATGGCGCCCGATCTTATCCGCTTTTTGAACACTCTGCACATTTTGCATCGGCATATTCTGAGAGACAGAACTTCTTTATTTTTTCTCCACTGGAGCAGTGTGAGGGCTTATTTGTTGCGGGACAATCTGTAGTTTTCATTGGTACCATTTTGGGGTACATGCGATTTTTTGATCACTTTTTATTCCATTTTTTTGCAAGATGGGTGACTAAAAACAAGCAATTCTGACAATGTTTTTTAGTTTATTTTTTTGCGGCGTTCATCGTGCGCTATAAATGACAATTTAACTTTATTCTGGAGGTCGGTACGATTACGGCGATACCAGCGTTTGCGCAATAAAATCACTTTTTATAAAATAATTTATTTTCTATGTCACCATATTCTTGGAGCCATAACTTTTTTATTTTTTAGTCAAAAAAGCTGTGTAGTTTTTATCAGTACTATTTTCGGGTACATGCGACTTTTTGATCACTTTTTATTCTCTATTTTGGGAGGGGTGGTGACCAAAAAATAGCGATTCTGGTGTAGTTTTTTTATTGATTTTTTTTTGGGGTGTTCAGCGTACAGAAAAAATAACATTATAGTTTTATAGTTGGGGTCATTACGAACGCGGTGATACCAGACATGTGTACTTTTTTTTAACATGTTAATTTTTTTCTTATAATGAAAATCTTATTATAGGAAAAAATTAATTTTTTGTTTATATAGCTTTTATACTTTTTTATTACCTTTTTTTTTACTTTTTTTACTTGTCCCACTAGGGGACATTTAGACTTGCAGCTTTGATCGCTGCTAGAGTACATTACACTACCTATGTATTCTAAGGGTATGTGCACACACACTAATTACGTCCGTAATTGACGGACGTATTTCGGCCGCAAGTACCGGACCGAACACAGTGCAGGGAGCCAGGCTCTTAGCATCATACTTATGTACGATGCTAGGAGTCTCTGCCTCGCTGCAGGACAACTGTCCCGTACTGTAATCATGTTTTCAGTACGGGACAGTGGTCCTGCAGCGAGGCAGGGACTCCTAGCATCGTACATAAGTATGATGCTAGGAGCCCGGCTCCCTGCACTGTGTTCGGTCCGGGACTTGCGGCCGAAATACGTCCGTCAATTACGGACGTAATTAGTGTGTGTGCACATACCCTAACTGTCATTGTGACGTAACAGTCACACGGACAGGAAGCCTAGGAGGACCGGCTGGAGGCTGCTCCTCCGAGGCTTCCATACATGGCAGCCCGGAGGTCATTGTCTGACCTCCAATTGCCACGACAAGTATCGGCAGCCCCCACAATCACCTTGTGGGGGCTGCCGATGTGCTTCAATCCCCTTAAATGCGGCGATCGCAATCGGTCGCCGCATTTATGGGGTTAATTGTCTAAATCAGCGGCGATGGTCCGCTGATCGGCAAGACTGGAGTGTCAGCTGTCGGGGACAGCTGACCTCCTGGCTCCTGGACACTGTCCGTTAAGACAGTGTGCGACGGGAACCGCTCCGCAACTGTACGTCCTGGTGCGGGAAGAAAACCCTCTCCAGGACGTACAGTTGCGGTGCAGAACGGGAAGAGGTTAAGGCTACATGCACACGTTGCGTAATTTGATGAAGAAAATCCGCGCCAAAACCGCAGGTATACGCAAGTTATTTTGCAGCTAAATCCGCACCTAATGGTGTGTTTTTTTATGCGTTTTTAGGTGCGGTATTTATATTTTGATGCATAAATAGGGGCGCTTTTATGCTGCATATTTTGGTGTGTTTTTCTTTAAAACTAGTCCAATACAATTCACAACCGGAAACGTAGGATAAATTTACATGCTGCGGATTTTAAAATACGCACCACAGGTCAATTTACGCGCAGAGAAAGAGATTTCTTGAAATCTCATTTATTTTAATGGTTTTGTATTACGTTGCGGATATGGCGCATGAAAATATGCGCTGCAAATCCGCACGTAGTACGCAACGTGTGCATTCAGCCTAATTGTTCAGTTTCCTACATAATTTAAATGTATATTTATAAGGATGTTTTCTTGCACCACCTCCGCTTGCCCTACAATAGGCATAAGAGAGTACTGTTGGAATATTTCTGTCAGCGTAGTCCTCTATGTTGTTGTTTGTGGCAACTACTGCAGTACATACTGTATATTAGAGATGAGCGAACTTATGAAAAGTTCGGTTCGGCTAGTTCGCCGAATTTCACTAAAAAGTTTGATTCGGACCGAAATAGTTCTGACCGAACCTGTAATTTCCGTGCGCCGAGCATGGTACTGTCCAGGGTGCTGAAAGAGTTAATGGGCTGCACTAACTCTTTCAGCAACCTTGACAGTACCATGCTCGGCGCGCGGAAAATAAAATTTTCATGTAATAAAAATTTTTTTTAAAAACTTTCATACTTACATTCCTCCTGTCCGGCCTCCAGCGATGACGTTTCATCCATGTCGCCGCTGCAGCCAATCACAGGCTGTAGTGGCGGTCACGCACAGAGTATTTCAGGAGAGGAGCGTGCAGATTCAGTGCTGCTGTGAACTCTGCTCTTACCATTACGTAGCTCAGTCTGTTACCTCTCCTCCACTCCTGTCCTCAATAACACCTTCACATGATTGGCAAGTCACCACCCCGCACAAGATCCGCACGCTCATCTCCTGAAATACTCTGTGCTGCTGTGAACTCTGCTCTTACCATTATGCGGTGACTTGCCAATCATGTGAAGGTGTTATTGAGGACAGGAGTGGAGGAGAGGTAACAGACTGAGAGCTACGTAATGGTAAGAGCAAAGTTCACAGCAGCACTGAATCTGCACGCTCATCTCCTGAAATACTCTGTGCTGCCTTAAACTCTGTGGACAGGTCAGGATCATGTTTCTTTTAAATGCTGCACTGTAGCGCAGCCTTATATAGTGGATCGAGCGGGTTCCCCAGCAGTATTTAAAAGAAACAGGATCCTGACCTGTCCACAGAGTTTAAGGCAGCACAGAGTATTTCAGGAGATGAGCACGGCCGGGCACGGCCGGCCACTTGCAGTCGGTCGTTTTTCCGAGCCGTGCTCCCATTATAAAGTATAGGAGCACGGCCCGTAAAATAAAAAAAATAGAACATGTTCTATCTTTTTAACGGCACGGGCACCTTCCCGTGAGAAAACGGGAAGGCACCCGTGGCTAACAGAAGTCTTTTGGCCCGCTATTTCGGGTCGTAATTACGACCCGCAATAACGGGTGTTTTTACGGTCGTGTGCATGATGCCCCGTAATGACGGGTGGCTACATGTGTGCACCCGTCATTACGGCAGCGTTGCTAGGCGACGTCAGTAAATAGTCACTGTCCAGGGTGCTGAAAGAGTTAACTGATCGGCAGTAACTGTTTCAGCACCCTGGACAGTGAATTCCGATCAGAATATAGAATAACCTGTAAAAAAAAAAGACGTTCATACTTACTGAGAACTTTCTGCTTCCTCCAGTCCGGTCTCCTGGCCGTTGCCTTGGTGACGTGTCCCTCTCGACATCCGGCTCGACATTCCTGGATGACGTTACAGCCCATGTGACCGCTGCAGCCAATCACAGGCTGCAGAGGCCTCTGCAGCCAATCACAGGCTGCCGCGTCAGAAAAGAAGGTCGGACTGGAGGAAGAAGAGGGACCGGGTACGTATGAAATGCTTTTTATTTTATTTTTAATCAGCAGCCTCTTTTCTCTATCAGTGATTGATAGAGACAAGTGGCTGCCGATTTGTATAATATTTTTGACCGGGTTCGGTCAAAACGTGTTCGGCTGAACCCGGTGAAGTTCGGATTCGCTGCGAACCGAACTTTTCCCGATGTTCGGACCGAAACCGGGTTCGGTTGTCCCGGTTCGCTCATCTCTACTGTATATGTATATATTTTAATTGTTTGTGTTTTATATTTTTTTATTGTTATTGATTGTAAATCTGTGTTTTTCCCATTTTGTATGTAATTACCTACCAACCACATTTATATCAGTTGATAGAAAACCTTGGGTCTGGATGTAAGTAAACCATTCTGAACAGTTGATTTTTGGACAACAGAGGTGTCATAACATGAAAATGTTGAACCTGCACCACACAGTATCACATTTTCTTTTGTGTGTGTGTTCTGTATTTCTATTGTTTTGTTTGATTGACTTATGTCATGCCAGGCTTTACTTAGATTGGGGCAGATTTATTGAAATCTAAATTATATGAATACCTTTACATGTGCCATACTTTTAAAACACATATACCTGTGCACCATACCCCTGTGATGACCCTTTTGAAAAGGGCGGCATCATAGAAGCTCTGGTATCTGAGGCTTTTGACTACCGTGAATATTATTTTATAGCCGTTTTATTTAGTCATTCTGTTAGATTACTGTTATTAGATTACTTTATGCATGGATATGTTATTTGGTCACTTTATGTTGGTATGATTTGGCACTGTATGGTGGTATTTACTCAGGCATTTTATGTCACTGTTACTTGGGCACTATACAGTATATTCTTTTTAGCAGTATATGGTGGTTGCAAAACTGTATAGCATTGTTTTCAGACAAAAATCGGCCAACATATGGCACTGTTATTTCGGTACCATATTGTATGAGAGGACAGCATATGAGAAAGAGCCAACACAAGGTACAGGCATAGAGCGCATCATTGTAGACTGGTGCATGAATGACATATTTTTTGTAGATTTATTTTTATGAAATGAAAGAGGATGGTTGTAAAAATACACAAAAATGGCCGCTAGGGGGCAATGATGTATAAGCAACAAAGTATACTAAACTCAAACTATGTTTTTTATGTACTGTGCAACAAACTTACATTTTAACATAAAGTCTCATAAGCAAAAAACTGTTAACGGTATTGCAGAATGAAAAAGATAAAAATAAAAAAGATGCCTGTATTTACTTAATTTTAACATTTTAATTTCCTGAATTATACATTTTTCTATAGCGTTAAAAAACATTACAATGCAGTGATTAAAAACCATAGAGGTTCATATTTTATTAGCTGAGCTCTTTATTATTATAAAAAAATTTATTTATATGTGAAGAGCATTTAATCTAAGAATTGTACATTATAGGGGTTATCTGGCGAAAATAAAATGTATTCATCAATATCTGATCGATAGGGTATGACTCTCGGCACCCTCGCCGATCAGCTGTTTGAAGAGCCTCGGCGCTCCGGTAAGCTCTGCTTCCCCTTTATTTCTGACAAAGCTCCATACTGCACAACGCCATCATTTTTGTAGTGGTGGTGCACAGTATTACAGCTTCCACCCATTTCACACATACACCATATAAACGTTACACATATTCACTCATTTACTATATATATATATATATATACGATGCGCACACATAATTACACAAACATCATATATACGATACACGCACATATATAAACATAGACCATGGGGCAGTGTTTTTGCACAAATTGCAGAGTGCTTGATAAATTTAACATAGATAAATACACATACACTATATATACAACAAACACATATATACACATACACCATATACAAACACATACAATATATACACATGCACACACACACACACTTACTGTACATAAACATATGCTACACATACACAATATATATATGTTATTTTCATGTGTATATATATATATATATATATATATATATATATATATACATAAAATGTATATATACGAAATTCCAAAAAGAGCAGCACTATAGCAACAGATATGTAGGTGCAAGCCTCAGGGGCCCGACTCATCAGTGTGCGATGTTTTAGCCCCCAACAAGGGCCTTTTTCAAGCTTGAGAAAGGCCCATGTTGGGGGCTGAAACATTGCACACTGATTGTGACTAAAAACACCTTTTTTCACTTGAAATACGATTGGAGTGCTGCCTATTTGTTGATATACCTATATATCCACTTGCTGGGCACCCAGATACATATACATTTCCTTCCTGAAGTGAGTGCTGCTGTTTTTCTTCGTTGTACATGTGCAGGATCCAACTAGCTGGCACCTCGTATATCACTTTTTTTTACATTTTATTATGGAACATAGTACTACCCATCGGGGTATACGTTCAGTCGACACATTAGTTTTTTCTGAGGAGGACATAGGGAGGATTTTGAGTGGAGCGGAAGGCGATGTCTCTTTTCTTAGCACTCCATTAATACCAGACGTCAAGCGCAACTTGGAGGTAGAGTCGTAACGCCTGGTTAATGTTGAATTACATTGTCACGAGCGGGGTGTCGACCCACTGGGTCGTACCGCGTAGCGGGATTGCAGCTGGCCAACAAGGTAGAAAACAATGTCTATAGTTCTGAACGGGTACCTGAGGCAATGTAGACAGTAGCAGGAGCACGACTTGACTTTCACAACAGGTGACGCCGCGGATGCAGCAGGAAGACACGACTTGACTTTCACAACAGGTACGATAGCACGGGATACAGGGTACAGGCAGCAGGAACGGGTAACACTGGGAACTGGAAAACACTGGGAGACCTTTGCAAGACAAACTAGAGTATACAACAATGCTCATGCAAGGAACCAGTGGACAGGACCCCTTATTATAGTCCAGCATCCATTTGGGCTGATAATTGATGTTAGACAGCTGGACGCGTACTGCCCCTTTAAGGCCGTGCACACGCGGGCGCGCGCGCCCTGCGGAACACAGTCCGAAGACCCGGAAGAGAGTGCCGGCATCTCCCTGGAGGGAGCGGACGCTGAGAAGAGAGATGTCCATGGCCGGGATCGTCAAGGGGTAAGTCTGAACGACGACCCCCGGCCATAGACGTAACATACATCTCTTAACGTTGGGGCAATACTACAAGAACAAAATCGTTCCCCGAGGTATGCAATCACAGTTAAAGCCTACGATGCACATGCAACATGACGAATTTCGTATAAAGTATGAGCAGTTATCAAACCAATATGCCTTGGAAACTATTCTATAGAATATGGACTTTCTACAGAGGGACCTAGCTACCCTGAAAATTAAGATTCGTGAATTGGAGAGCACTTTGAAATCTCTTATTCCTATTGAGGACTTCAATATACACCTTGAGAAGTTACAGGTTTCTTTGATCAAGATTAGGTCCGAAACTGAAGAGACTAAGAAGAGAAAGTGGTATTGTGATCAGCTTGACTATGAATTGGGTCATGTATATACCTGGGGTAACCCTCGTAATTTCAATAATGGCCCACAAAGACGAGATCGTAGACCACGTGACCAACATTATTCCAACAAGGAGAAACCGAAACAGGAACATCCCATAAATACCATGAAGGACTCTAACCAAATTGATTTTTTAGGCTCCACCGATCCGGAAGCGTCAAGAGAAAGACGACCAGGCAAGCAGGACGCAAGAGACACAGAGGGAGGAAGAAACCGCTTTCAGAGGCACTTACAATCACAAGGCCAGAAGACCCTCAACAACAAAAGGAGTGTGCACAGACTGTGGTAAATATCTCCTCTCACCCATTATCTGATGCTGAGCTACATTTGTTGTCGAAGGGTCTCTCGTTTTGCCCAAGCCAACGGGTTGACTGGTTCCAGTTGGAACTGGATTTCCATAATTTTGTTAGGTCTGTCAAATTAAAAATCTGGTTTGATTCTCAATGTAGTGAGAAAGTACTAGATATCAATTTGCATCATTTTTGTCTTAATAGCTATGGTTTACGCAATAGGAGTAATTTTTAGCCACCTATAGTGTTACATTCTGTTGAAACATTCGTTGAATCAATTAAAAAAGATTTGTATGCATTGAGATCTTCGTCATAGGGTAATAATATTAAACATCCTAACATTACTATGTTTGAAATGCAGGCATTGAATGTATTGGTCTATAACCACGACCTCACTGTCAAACCCGCGGACAAAGGGGATGTGGTCGTGGTTATGGATACCAATATGTATATTAAGGAGGCCATGAGACAATTAAATGATCCCAGTGTATACAGGATGCTAAAGGGTGATCCTAGATTTGATATTGAACACAGAATTAAGATGGTAATTACTCCAGCTCATGAGGAAGGTATTATTGATCAGGCCCTGATGAATTTTTTGATTGTTACACATCCTATTACACCTTGTTTGTATTTACTTCCCAATATACACAAATGCTTAAAGAGGCTCTGTCACCAGATTTTGCAACCCCTATCTCCTATTGCAGCAGATCGGCGCTGCAATGTAGATAAGAGTAACATTTTTTTTTTTTTTAAACGAGCATTTTTTGTCAAGTTATGACCATTTTTATATTTATGCAAATGAGGCTTTCTAAAGTACAACTGGGCGTGTTTAAAGTTATGTACAAGTGGGCGTGTATTGTGTATGTACATCTGGGCGTTTTTACTTCTTTTACTAGCTGGGCGTTGTGAATAGAAGTGTATGATGCTGACGAATCAGCATCATCCACTTCTCTTCGTTAACACCCAGCTTCTGGCAGTGCACAGACACACAGCGTGTTCTCGAGAGATCACGCTGTGATGTCACTCACTTCCTGCCCCAGGTCCTGCATCGTGTCGGACGAGCGAGGACACATCGGCACCAGAGGCTACAGTTGATTCAGCAGCAACATCAGCGTTTGCAGGTAAGTAGCTACATCGACTTACCTGCAAACGCTGATGCTGCTTTAGAATCAAATGTAGCCTCTAGTGCCGATGTGTCCTCGCTCGTCCGACACGATGCAGGACCTGGGGCAGGAAGTGAGTGACGTCACAGCGTGATCTCTCGAGAACACGCTGTGTGTCTGTGCACTGCCAGAAGCTGGGTGTTAACGAAGAGAAGTGGATGATGCTGATTCATCAGCATCATACACTTCTATTCACAACGCCCAGCTAGTAAAAGAAGTAAAAACGCCCAGATGTACATACACAATACACGCCCACTTGTACATAACTTGAAACACTCCCAGTTGTACTTTAGAAATCCTCATTTGCATAAATATAAAAATGGTCATAACTTGGCCAAAAATGCTTGTTTTTAAAAAAAAAACAACGTTACTCTTATCTACATTGCAGCGCCGATCTGCTGCAATAGGAGATAGGGGTTGCAAAATCTGGTGACAGAGCCTCTTTAAATAATCCCCCCGGACATCCTATCGTTTCGGGAAGGGGCTCTCTTCTTAGCAACATTTCTATTTTTGTCGACAAGGTTTTGAGGGTCTTTGCTATAGATACGAAATCTGTATATAAAGGACACTACAGATTTTTTACTCGAACTTAGAGATGTGACTCCACCTCGTGGTTCTTTTCTAGTGTCCTTTGATGTTACTTCCTTATATACCTCTATTAATCACAGTAAGGGTATGGAAGCCGTTAGACGTAGACTTTGTACCTCTGATTTTTCAGCTTCTGCTTGTGAATTCATTATTTCCTTGGTAGAACTTATTTTGACATCTAACTACTTTACCTTTGAAGATCAATATTATATACAACTCATGGGAACAGCCATGGGGTTGAACATGACACCATCCTATGCAAACATCTTTATGGACATGATGGAGGAGATGTCGATCTATGTGTACCACCACTTCACTCATGTCTTGAGGTGGTGAAGATACATAGACGACATATTCTTCATCTGGACTGACACAGAGCTCTCTTATGGCCTTTTACCAATATGTAAATACACTTGAAGAGGATATCCAATTTACGATGGTACATTCTATAGAGTACATCCAAATTTTGGATGTTACTGTAATCATTGATGATGTGACACTTAGGACTAAATAGTACGCTAAGGAAACAGATAAGAATACACTTCTAAGATTTGAGAGCTGCCACCCTAGGAATACAATCCGTTCACTACCTTACAGTCAAATGATCAGAGTTAAACAAATTGTTGATGACCCATCAGACTTGGATCGATCACTAGATAGTATGACCTCTAATTTTTTACAAAGGGGGTACCCTAAGTGACTATTACAGGCACATAGAAACAAAGTTCTCTCTATACCGAGACAGGATTTGTTTTTAAAATCTAAGTGTTCTGCATCAAAAATAATTCCTTTTGTGTCCACTTACAGCGACTTTAGTGGTGACATATCCAGAATCCTTAATAAACATTCGTTGATCATTAAAAACAATTATGGCCATATAGACGGTTTGAATGATGCTCCGCTCATGTCTTACAGACGAGCCCACAACTTACGTGACCAATTGGTTAGATCTCGGGTTAAAAAGCCTCTTGGGGGCAAGACACAGACTTTACTTGGGCCTCTCAAACCTGGCAGTTTTCCGTGTTACCACTGTGTCAATTGCCAGCTTATGAATAAAGGTAGCACTTTCATACATCCGGTAACTGGTACCCGACATGATATTAGACAAACTTTGACTTGTGATTCCAGCTGGATTATATATGTACTATGGTGCCCATGTAAATTACTGTATGTGGGTGAAACCACATGCGAGATGAAGACACGTTTGAACAATCATCGTTTCTCCATCAGGAAACATAAACTTGACTTACCTGTGTCCAAACATTTTTTTGAGCAGGGTCATACTGAGAAAGATTTGAGGTTCATGATCTTGGATCATGTTCCCTTATCCTATCATGGTGGGGACAGACACACGATACTTCATAAATGTGAGTTGAAGTGGATTTTCCTGTTAAACACATTGAGACTTAATGGACTTAATGTAAAGTTTAATGTAGCTAGGATTGCTTCTTGATTGTACATTGTCTCGGTTTCTCGTCTTATCCTCCCTGTGTCCTTCACGGATTAAATTACTGATACATTTTTTATAATATCATGTTATTTGTATTCATCATATGTGTATTTTTGGTACTTTATTGATGAAGGGACAATACTAACTTTGTCTTTATATTTTTTTGGATTTACAGATTACAACTGTTGACACTATGTCTGAGGAACACTCTCCAATATACTGCTTTGATGTTCAGAAAATACAAATATTTCATATCTGCGCTGTTGTCCTCCCTTGATGTGCTCTGGGATTGATCCTTTTATATGTAATCTTGATATGTATTTGCATGTTTATTTTATTCATTTATGGCAGATGGAGTTTGAAATATATACATTGAGCTTTTAGCAGCATTGTGTTTTTAATCCTAACCTGTATATATGTACAGCAGATACTGTAGGTACATTACACGGCTGGGGTTTTAGTGGGATGTGCCTGGTTCACTTAGGTGTATTTTGGCATACCAACCAACCCGGACTGTGGGTCTTTTTGACCACGTAAGTGTGGACATAGTCCCGCGGATCCACGTGTGGACCGTGATTAAGTTTTACTGTATCTAGTGATCCTAGACTCGCATACAATCTATCTACAGTGAAGGAAATAAGTATTTGATCCCTTGCTGATTTTGTAAGTTTGCCCACTGTCAAAGTCATGAACAGTCTAGAATTTTTAGGCTAGGTTAATTTTACCAGTGAGAGATAGATTATATTAAAAAAAAAAACAGAAAATCACATAGTCAAAATGATATATATTTATTTGCATTGTGCACAGAGAAATAAGTATTTGATCCCCTACCAACCATTAAGAGTTCAGCCTCCTCCAGACCAGTTACACGCTCCAAATCAACTTGGTGCCTGCATTAAAGACAGCTGTCTTAAATGGTCACCTGTATAAAAGACTCCTGTCCACAGACTCAATTAATCAGTCTGACTCTAACCTCTACAACATGGGCAAGACCAAAGAGCTTTCTAAGGATGTCAGGGACAAGATCATAGACCTGCACAAGGCTGGAATGGGCTACAAAACCATAAGTAAGACGCTGGGTGAGAAGGAGACAACTGTTGGTGCAATAGTAGAAAATGGAAGACATACAAAATTACTGTCAATCGACATCGATCTGGGGCTCCATGCAAAATCTCACCTAGTGGGGTATCCTTGATCCTGAGGAAGGTGAGAGCTCAGCCAAAAACTACACGGGGGGAACTTGTTCATGATCTCAAGGTAGCTGGGACCACAGTCACCAAGAAAACCATTGGTAACACATTACGCCGTAATGGATTAAAATCCTGCAGTGCCCGCAAGGTCCCCCTGCTCAAGAAGGCACATGTACAGGCCCATCTGAAGTTTGCAAATGAAGATCTGAATGATTCTGAGAGTGATTGGCAGAAGGTGCTGTGGTCAGATGAGACTAAAATTTAGCTCTTTGGCATTAACTCAACTCGCCGTGTTTGGAGGAAGAGAAATGCTGCCTATGACCCAAAGAACACCGTCCCCACTGTCAAGCATGGAGGTGGAAACATTATGTTTTGGGGGTGTTTCTCTGCTAAGGGCACAGGACTACTTCACCGCATCAATAGGAGAATGGATAGAGCCATGTACCATCAAAACCTGAGTGACAACCTCCTTCCCTCCACCAGGACATTAAAAATGGCTCGTGGCTGGGTCTTCTAGCATAACAATGACCCGAAACATACAACCAAGGCAACAAAGGAGTGGCTCAAAAAGAAGCACATTAAGGTCATGGAGTTGCCTAGCCAGTCTCCAGACCTTAATCCCATCGAAAACTTATGGAGGGAGCTGAAGATCCAAATTGCCAAGCGACAGCCTCAAAATCTTAATGATTTACAGATGATCTGCAAAGAGGAGTGGGCCAAAATTCCATCTAACATGTGTGCAAACCTCATCATCAACTACAAAAAACGTCTGACTGCTGTGCTTGCCAACAAGGGTTTTGCCACCAAGTATTAAGTCTTGTTTGCCAAAGGGATCAAATACTTATTTCTCTGTGCACAATGCAAATAAATATATATAATTTTGACTATTTGATTTTCTGTTTTTTTTTAAAATATAATCTATCTCTCACTGGTAAAATTAACCTAGCCTAAAAATTCTAGACTGTTCATGTCTTTGACAGTGGGCAAACTTACAAAATCAGCAAGAGATCAAATACTTATTTCCTTCACTGTATATCACCTGTCGATATATCTCCACCACCTGCCTGTCTTTGAATATATAGTTGAAAAAAATGTTTTTTCCCTTTATTTTTTGGATCATCCGAGCACATCTTATGCTGAGACTGTCTTGTAAGGCAGGATGCACGAACTTTGGTTTGCTTCGTCTTTGCATGGCTGTTCCCTAGCAACAGGATGCCGCACTTACCTACTCTAATGATATTCATTCTTTATCTCTAATACCGTACATAATCTCCGGTTACTCTGTTGCGTGGCGACATGTACATTTCCGGTGTGCGGTTGACGCATGCGCACTGGTGATCCATGAACGCTGGACACAGCATGAAGCCTTAACCCAAAAATGGGTGTTTCTGATTACGCTGAACATCAATGGACATTGATTGGTGAGTGTTCTCACAGCTCCACCTTCGATACAGCTGTGAAATATTTGATTAAACTCTAATTATATATATGTTATACTTTACATTTTTATGTTGATATTTTTAATATTATGCACTTGTCACTTTTGCACTGTTGTATCAACCTTTCCCTTTTTTTGATACCTTGACCTATTTATAAAATGTTCTTTGCACTATATGTAGTGTTTTAATTAATGCTAATGAGATTGATTATGTCAGAACACTCTTGTTACTTATACCTCTGCTTGTACACTTGTATAACTATGCTTGAGAAAGGTCCTATTGTAGGACAGAAACGTTGCACCTTTGCTTGATGTGGACTGAATAAACTTCATGATTTTTCCTACTGGAGCGCTGCAAGACTTTCTTTCCTAATATATATATATATATATATATATATATATATATATATATATATATATATACACGTGTATATATATATAGTATACATTACATATTTTGCATTTTTTGGTAGCTGGCTGCTGGGATGGTGGACACATGAGAGGGGGTGGCGGCGTATTACATGTGACCATGCAAAAAAGTGGCTGATACATTAGGCATCAGCTGCTGATTGGCTGTGTAAGTTGCTGACATCTATTGCAGGAGTTCCACTCTCACCTCCCCTGCTAGACAGCGGCGTAATTTAAAGCTCCTGAGCCCCAATGCTAAAGCTATAACCCGACCTACCATATATAATTTATAATACTCGTATCTTCTTATGCAGCTGAGGGTCTTTTGGGCGCCCCTCGGGCTCCCGGGCCCGGGTACGACTGCTACTTCTGCACCCCCTATAGCTACGCCAAGTACGGATCAAGTCCGCTCCAAAGTGCTCCATACTGATGTCAGTGATTGACAGCAGCATAAAGCACCGGAACAGGATTCAGCCAACGACCATACACAGTGTGACAATGTCCAATCTTTGCTGATGATACCATAATCTTTTCTTCTTGACAAGGGAAATGGTAACACCCAGTCATCAATTAGGCCTGGGATACACATAGACTTTTTGTATACTTTTTGTGGAATACAAATACACTATACGGACAAATGTATTGGGACACTCCTCTTAATCATTAAATTAAGGTATTTCCCTCTGTTCCACTGCCACAGATGTATAAAATCAAGCACCTAGCCATGCAGTCTGCCTTTACAAACATTTGTGAAAGAATGGGTTGTTCTAAAGAGCTCACTGAATTAGAGCGTAGTACTGTAATAGGTTGCCCCGGTCACAAAAAAAGTCTGCTTGTGAAATGCATTCTCTAGATATTCCACAATCAACTGTGAGTGGTATTATTGCAAAGTGGAAGCGTTTAGGAACAACAGTAACTCATAGAGTTACAACATATAGTAACATAGGGGGGCCCCAAGTGCTGAGTGCATAAAAGTCGCCAACATTCTGCTGACTCAATCACTGCAGAGTTCCAAATCCCCTCTGGCATTAAAGGGAAGGTGTTGCGACAAAAAAAGGTTTTATATAAATTTGCTTTTAGTATTTTATTAAAATAAATTTTATTTATTTGTGTTTTTGTGTTGTACTTTTTTCTTTTTTCTTACTTTTACTTCACTATGGGTGCTGCCATTTTTTTTTCATCTCTGTATGTGTCGATTAACGACACATACAGAGATGGAATACGGCACATACATCCCCATAGAGAATGCGAACGGGAGCCTTTACATTCACTATAGTGTACGCCGTCTGTGTGGGAACGACGCATGCGCCGCTCCCACACAGTCCAAAAGGAAGGTCTTCGGCAGAGCGACATCCAGCGCCATTTTCATGTGGAATGGAAGCTGCGGCCGGACAGTAAGATGACTACTTCCGGTCGCGGCTTCCGGACATATGTTCCAGGCAGCGAAGACGCGAGGAGTAGGATCGGAGGCAGCAGCAGCAGCAGGAGCAGGTAAGTTATGTTTGTGTATGTGATGTGTGTATTATGTTCGTGTTATGCTGTCTGATTACCACTGTATCTAATCCTCCTACACTGTGTGCTGCAATTTTCTGAGCGAATGCACAGTGTAGGAGGATTAGAAGATTCAACCACCTCCTTCTCCTGGCACTAGCCAGGATAAGTGAGGGGGGATTGTGTGAGCACACTAGAGCGTGTGTGTCTACACCAAATTTGCAGCATAAAGCAAAGAGGTTGCTTTACCACATTGCAATGCTGCAATTTTGGGAATTGCTCCCTCTAGTGACCAGCACATGGAAATGTTATAAATGAGAGTCTAATTTATAATATTTCCTAACTTGTGAAAAAATTAAAAAAATTAAAACAATGTTTAATCACTTAAATAGTAACTGTTTAACTGAAAAAAAATAAAAAATTTCTAGCGACACATTCCCTTTAACATCAGCACAAAACCTGTGCGCCGCCAGCTTCATGGCATGGGATTTCATGGCAGAGCAGCTGCATGTGTCAGGTGGCTGGTTAGTGGACTCACTAGGCTGCACCGCCATGGCAGGGAGAAAGCTGGCCAAACAACAGGAACCCCAGAATACAAAGTCCCACACAAGGGTACCTGGATAGTCCAGACAGTGGCCGCAGCTCTGGCACAGATGGAGATGGGTGCAGCAGGTATCGCCAAACGTGGTGGATGTCACAGGTGCCACAGGTTGCGCCAGACGTGGCAAATTCCTCTAGACGTGGCAGAAGACACATGACGTGGCGGATAACACAGATGCCGCAGGTTGCGCCAGACGTGGCAAATTCCTCTGGACGTGGCAGATGACACAGTAAAATGGGACACGACTCCGACACTGATATGCACAGGAAAAAAAACAGCATGGGATACAGGAACAGGCAACAGGGCACGGGTAACAACTGGAACGGGAAACACTAAGGGACCATTTGCAAGACAGACTGGGAAAAGTAACAACGCTCAGGCAAGGATCAGAAGGGCTGGGGCCTTCTTATAGACCAGGAAATCATGGGCTGTTGATGATGATGATTTCATGATGTGCGCTACGGGACACAGCAGAATGAAGCGGAAGTGAGCACTGGCGTCTCCTAGGAAGGAGATGGGGACCAGCGCTCACGGATCCATGGCTGCGGGCGTCGGGAGGTGAGTAAACCCGACGGCCCATGGCCATGGACATTACATTTTCCCCCCTCTTACTCCCCCTCTTCTTGGGGCCAGAGAAAGAGAGGAATTTTTTAATAAGAGCAGGAGCACTGAGGTTCTTCTCTGGCTCCCAGGGTTTCTCCTCAGGACCAAACCCTCTCCAGTACACCAAATAGAAAGTCCTTCCTCCTACCCTTTTGCAGTCCAGGATCTCCCTCACCTCGAACACATCAGAAGAACCGCTGGGAGCGACTGTGGAACTAGAAGTCTTGCTGTAGCGGTTCAGGACTACGTGTTTCAGGAGGGACACATGAAAGGAGTTGGGGATTCTGAGGGTAGGAGGCAGCCTTAGCTTATAGGAGACAGGGTTTATTTGTTGCAGAATTTCGAAAGGACCAAGGAACCTGGGAGCAAACTTGTATGAAGATACTGAGGTGGCTCTCTTCTTGTATCTGCTTTTCGCTTCATGCGATCGACTGCCAGCAAAATAGAGGACCGGGTCTGTTGCCAAATTTGCAGAAAGTCCCCATATGCAGAGTCAGCAGCGGGTACCTGAGATGTGGTCGACACTGGAAGAGGGACTCTAGGATATTGACTGTACACAATGTGAAATGGAGTGGAAGTGGTGGACTCACTTGTATGGTTGTTGTATGAGAACTCGGCCCATGGAAGAAGCTGTACTCAATTACCGTTGTGTGAAGAGATAAAGTGGCGGAGATAATTCTCCATGATCTGGTTGATCTTCCCAACTTGCCCATTGGACTGGGGGTGATAAGCTGAGGAAAAGTCCAATCTCACATCCAGGAGTTTACAGAGGGCTCTCCAGAACTCTGAAGTAAACTGAACCCCCCGGTCAAACACAATGTGAAGAGGCAAGCCATGCAAGTGAAAGATGTGTAGAATGAAGAGACTCGCCAGTTGAGGAGCAGAAGGTAGGTCGGTCAGCGGGATAAAATGTGCCATCTAAGAGAACCGGTCCACCACCACCCAGACAGTGTTGCATCCGGCTGAGTGGGGAAGGTCTGTGACAAAGTCCATCGCAATGTGCTGCCAGGGGACATTGGGTACAGGCAGAGGATAAAGCGGGTCGGCAGGCTTGGAGTGAGTAACTTTGTTAGAAGCACACACCGTGCAAGAAGAGACAAAGTCCAGAACATCTTTAGGTAGCGTGGGCCACCAGAAGTGACGAGCAATGAGGTCTCGGGTTTTTAACGGACACCAGCGTGCCCAGCCAGTTTAGAACTGTGTCCCCAGCGGAGAATTCTTCTCTTTTCTGCCAACCGAACAAAAGTCTTCCCCGGAGGGATGTCTCTAACCTGCAGAGGATTAGCAATGACAATGCAGGACGGGTCTATGATAGTCTGAAGGGACTCCACCGTGTCTTCCATCTCAAACGATCTGGACAGGGCATCAGCCCTCACATTCTTGTCCTCGGGACGGTAGTGGAGCACAAACTGGAAATGGGTGAAGAACAGCGACCACCTGGCTTGAAGGGGATTCAGTCGTTGAGCAGACTGAAGGTAGGTAAGGTTCTTGTGGTCGGTGAAGATCAGTATGGGGTGAGCTGCGCTCTCCAGCAGATGTCTCCACTCCTCTGTTTGAATGAAGTTTGCCGCAGGACCAGAGTCAAGAGTGGCTTGATGCGTCCTCCCGCCGGATACTAGGGTCACAGGAATAGTCAGTTTGGAACAGAATGCTCTATTAGGTACCGTTCCACCTAGGGTTGTCAATCCAACCAATCCTAGGCAATCCTAGGCAATGGGGTCTCTCTGGCCTCTGGGGACACAGACGCACAATATGGCCTCCGAGGCCGCAATACAAACAATGTCCAGAAGTGCGTCTGCGTTGTCTCTCCTTGGTAGACAATTTGACATCCAGCCTAGGAAGTTCTCTCTCCCGGAGAACCTTTTGGGAACGCTCCCGGACCCTCATGTCAACCAGGGAGGCGAGTAGGATAAGATCGTCCAGGGTAGATGGGAGATCATGAGCAGCCAGCTCGTCCTTAATCCCTGAAAACCGTCCCTACCAGAATGTGGCCACCAAAGCCTCGTTGTTCCAGGTCAATTCAGCAGCCAGGATATGGAACTGAATGGCATACTCGCCCAAGGAGAAGTCTCCCTGGTGTAGAGTCAGCAAGGATGCAGCAGCAGAGGAAACTCTCCCAGGTTCTTCAACAATCGAGTGGAAGGTCTGTAAGAAGCACTGCAAGTCGTCTCTGGTCCCTGATGTTCCCACAGAGGATTTGCCCATGCCAGGGCTTTGCCAGTAAGGAGAAGGATGATGAAGGCGATCCTTACGTCATCCGAAGAGAAGGACCTGGCATGTAGTCTGAAGTGGATCAGGCACGGATTCAAAAATCCCCTGCAGGTCCTCTGGTCCCCGTCATAGCGTGGAGGTAGCGGCAGGAAGCACAGGGGATCGGTACCGGTACAAACAGGAAGTGTAGCAGGAGGTACAGCAGGAATGGGTGCGGTGACGACTGTGGTTGGAACAAGCAGCCGATGGCCTATGGCGTTCACCGACAGGAGGAGTTGGTCTTGTCGTGACTGGAGATCCTCCATCTCGGCCAGCATGGCTTGTGTCGTCAAGGTCTCAGGTTGACCAGTGGGGTCCATGGCCTGAGCATACTGTCACGTAGCGGTTCAGTGAACCCACTAGGCCGCATCACCGTAGCAGGGAGGCAGCTGGCCAAACAACAGGAACTCCAGAATACAAAGTCCCGCACAAGGGTACCTGGGTAGTCCAGATAGTTGCCGCAGCTCTGGCACAGATGGAGATGGGTGCAGCAGGTATCGTCAAACGTGGCAGACACTAAGGGACCATTTGCAAGACAGACTGGGAAAAGTAACAACGCTCAGGCAAGGATCAGAAGGGCTGGGGCCTTCTTATAGACCAGGAAATCATGGGCTGTTGATGATGATGATTTCCTGATGTGTGCACGCTGGCCCTTTAAGGCCGTGCACGAGCGTGCACGCGCAACCTACGGGACACAGCAGAATGGAGCGGAAGTGAGCTCTGGCATCTCCTAGGAAGGAGATGGGGACCAGCACTCACGGATCCATGGCTGCAGGCGTTGGGAGGTGAGTAAACCCGACTGCCCGTGGCCATGGACGCTACAGCATGCAAGTATTAATTGACCAAACACAATGCCATGTGTTGGATGGAGTGGTGTACAGCACACTGCCACTGGACTCTGGAGGTGTAGAAACATGTTTTGTCGAGTGACGAATTACGCTTCTCTATCTGCCAGTCTGATGGATAAATCTGGGTTTGGCGAATGCCAGGAGAACTTTACCAGCCTGACTGCATTGTGCCAATTGTAACGTTTGGTGGAGGAGGAATAATGAGATAGTGAAGGGAAATCTTAATTCTTCCGGAAACCAAGACATTTAGGACAATTGTATTCTTTCAACTTTGTGGGAACAATTTGACACACTCCAAAATCTTGCAGAAAGTCTTCCCAGGAGAATGGAAGCTGCACAATGATATATACATTTATAAATATATATACATATATATACTGCCTTCCACAAGGATGTTTTGATTATTCTGCCCAAACATGGAAAAGCTGGGAGGGGGGGGGGGTTATATAGAGGGTGACAGATATGCACTAATTATTGGGGATACACGTTGATGTGGTATCTGACCAGTGTGTTGACTAGTAGAACCCATTTACAAAAAATGATTGCAAATAAGCAGTTGCTTAGTAGTGATATCATTCCTTTGTATTCATCTGTATGCATGGAAGAGCATTCTCATTTTAATATATGAATGGTCAACGGTTTGCACGGGAGAATAATCAGTATTCTCATAATTGTTTGACGGATATGCGTTTAATACACATTTCTTGCTAAAAAAAAGGTTTAATATGAATATTACTTCTTGTATGTTTCCCCAAAGTCATTCTTGTAACATCCTGTGCGAATTAAAAAAAAAAAAGACATCTGAGATGATTGCTCATCATATTATGTGTCATGCTTACATTTGTGTACTGCTGTGAGTATTGCGGAAAATGGCAGCACTCAGGAAGAGACCTGACGCCAGAGAATTGGCTCATCCAGTGCTCAAATGATATCCCGCCTCCCTTTTTAATGTTTCCGATATGTTTGTTTTGTTTCTTAAAGTGACTTACTAAATTTGACAAAGATGCTGTAGCGTTTATCATGTTGAGAACTTGTTCTCCTGACCTTCTCCCTTAAGACTGGACTCCTATGTAGCGTAAATGCACACAAAATTTCCATAACTGAATTCTGTGAGGAAAATCTGCAGCATTCATAGTAGCAGAAAAGTGGATGAGATTGAACAAATCTCATCCACACGTTGCGGGGTAGAAATCCACGGAAAAATCATTAATAAATTGACCTGCGGTGAAGTTTTTCAATCCACATCATGTCAATTAAGGGTATGTGCCCACGAGAACTGGCTTTTACGTCTGAAAAGACAGACTGTTTTCAGGAGAAAACAGCTGCGTCGTTTCAGACGTAAAAGCTCCTTCTCGCATAATGCGAGGCGTCTTTGACGGCCGAACATTTGAGCTGTTCTTCATTGAATTCAATGAAAAACGGCTCAAATTACGTTTCAAAGAAGTGTCCTGCACTTCTTTGATGAGGCAAGTCATTTTACGCGTCGTCGTTTGACAGCTGTCAAACGACGACGCGTAAATTACTGGTCGTCGGCACAGTACGTCGGGAAACCCATTCAAATGAATGGGCAGATGTTTGCCGACGTATTGTAGCCGTATTTTCAAGCGTAAATCGAGGCATATTACGCCTTGTTTACGCCTGAAAATAGGTAGTGTGAACCCAGCCTTATTCTGCACAATTGTTTCACTTTTGTTGCGGTTTTTCCCCATTAAATTTAGTATGGGTGGACCATGTCCGGTATCAAATTAGCCAAACTATTTGCCAAAACCTTGGCAAATAGTTTGGTGTTGTTCAATAACAAGATTGGACTGTAAGACTCCACTAGTACAGGGTCCTTCTTTTTTTAGTATTAATATTTTATTAGCCTCTGTCATTGATTTAGACAGATGACCAAACACAGTTGGGTAAAATTAAATCTAAGCAAGGTGGGCATGAGGATATCTCCTGTTCAAATGGGAATCTAGGATTTATTTTTCCAATGTTTTTTAATTAAATTCATAAACATTTTATTTTGTTTTCCCGCTTCACAGTAACTTTTTTGCCCTAGGAAGAACAGCTTATGCTGGGCCTTCTTGAGCAAACAGTTTTTATAAAGATCTTGAGAGCCCGACCATTGAATCTTGTTTTCTTTAGATGGTTGATTTAAAAAAAATTGATCAGACACTCTTTACTTATAAATGTGAATATAAGCCAAATTGTGTTCTGTACTTTTAAATTTGTTCATTATCGTTCTTTACCTTATACCTGTCTTTATCTGCAAATACCAACTGCTGTCATAGCTTCTTTGACCATTTCATATTATTATCTTTCATTACTCTCACATGCGTGGCTAGAGGATTGCTAGCAGGCTGTTCCAACTCTATGGAATTTTCGTCCTTGCCCTAATAGACTGGCCCTCCAAACCAAGGTATTCAGAATTGCATATTGATCTTCTTTTCTTTAACATAGATCATTCATGAGTTCCAAATGCAGCCATTTGTATCTATTGTTTTCCCATTTTATCAGTAAAGAGTCTACAAAAGATGAATGACAACCACTATTGGAGTAATAATGGCAGCCATTAGACATTACATAAAAAAAACAGATATCACTATTGAATTCCTTTTTTTTTTTCTTTTCTATTTTAAATTATAAATGCTCCAGATTTTAATAATCAAAACAATATAACGTGTAACGTTTATTACATTGTTTATGATTATTCATTTATATTATTATTACCATTTTACTGTTACTATTTAGTGCTTCCAAAGGTATGCCCAGATGTATGCACCAGTATGCCTATATAGCTGCAGTTGTCTGCCTTTGACTCACATTGTAATTCTGGATTCACACGAGCACATTACGTCCGTAGTGGACGGAACGTATTTCGGCCGCAAGTCCCGGACCGAACACACTGCAGGGAGCTGGGCTCCTAGCATCATAGTTATGTACGATGCTAGGAGTCCCTGCCTCGCTGCCGGACAACTGTCCCGTACTGTAATCATGTTTTCAGTACGGGACAGTAGTTCCATGGAGAGGCAGGGACTCCTAGCGTCGTACATAACTATGATGCTAGGAGCCCGGCTCCCTGCAGTGTGTTCGGTCCGGGACTTGTGGCCGAAATACGTTCCGTCCATTACGGACGTAATGTGCTCGTGTGATTCCAGCCTAATAAAAAAAACAAAAACTGTTGTAATGCAAAAGCAGTCAACAACTCTTTCAAAACAGTAAAAAAAGTAATCCAGACATATACCATGCAAAGTCAAAAGACATTATTTTGGCATGTGTTTGGTTAATGAAGTCTACTGACATTTTGTCATATACAATGAGAAGTGCTCCTGAAGTGTGTGCCAAACCCATGACTGCGCTATTGATTCCGTCAAAAACAACGGAACCCTGTCACAATGGTGACAAATGGGAACCTTTAGCAAAGTTTCCGTCACCCTTGATATCAATGGTGATGCAAACGGAAGCTAAGGTTTCCGTTTACCTTTCCGTTGAGGGGTTAACCCGACGGAAACCTCAGACGGAACCCCTCAACGGAAACACAACGCTGATGTGAACACAGCCTTACCCAACATTTTGCTTACCATATAAAATATAACCAAAAAGTTAAATCTATATGTTTGCTCACAGTACACATTGCAACATGGTACAAATAGGTGGCAGTGCTTCACTACGGAAAAGCATATGAATGCCAATGTTTAATGTTTAGTTGAGTTCCTTCTCTCTCTTACTAAAAGTATTCAATTGCCCTTTTTATTTGCAATAAAGGTGAAATGGGATTCAGTGTCAAAATGGGATCCCTCGGGCCTATCAGAGGATTTTAAAGAGGCTCTGTCACCACATTATAAGTACTATCTTGTACATGATGTGATCGGTGCTGTAATGTAGATTACAGCAGTGTTTTTTATTTAGAAAAACGATCATTTTTGACGGAGTTATGACCTATATTAGCTTTATGCCAATGACTTTCTTAATGGACAACTGGGCGTGTTTTACTTTTTGACCAAGTGGGCGTTGTGGAGAGAAGTGTATGACGCTGACCAATCAGTGACCAATCAGCGTCATACACTTCTCTCCATTCATTTACACAGCACTCGCGAGATTACGCTGTAAGCTGTCATTTACAGCGAGATCTCGCTGTGCTGTGCTGTGCTGTGCTGTAAATCACAGAGAAGTGCAGAGAAGTGGTCAGGATTCTGAATACACATCACGTCCTGGCTGGAGGTAATGTATATTGATTGTCAGGACACTGCAGTAACGTTATAGTGTGTTTATGTGGCTGCAAATAGCGATATAGCTATATCGCTATGTGCTGTGTAAATGAATGGAGAGAAGTGTATGAGGCTGATTGGTCACTGATTGGTCAGCGTCATACACTTCTCTCCACAACGCCCACTTGGCCATATCGTAAAACACGCCCAGTTGTCCATTGAGAAACTCATTAGCATAAAGCTAATATAGGTCATAACTCCGTCAAAAATGAACGTTTTTCTAAATAAAAACACTGCTGTAATCTATATTACAGCGCCAATCACATCATGTACAATATAGGCCACTTATAATGTGGTGACAGATCCACCCCCTAACTACACAGAATATGTGAACATCCAGTTTAAATTGCTTTATAAACTCTGTTATCAATGCACACACAGGACATAACATCAATAAGGTCAAACAGGTTAATTGTAAGTTAACTCATAAGTTAGACAACAGGATTGTGTAGACACACAAGCCAAAAACTGGGATGATCACTCATCATATTATGTGTCATGCTTACATTTGTGCACTGCTGTGAGTATTGCAGAAAATGGTAGCGCTCAGGAAGAGACCTGACGCCAGAGAATAGGCTCATCCAGTGCTTAAATTGTATCCATCCTCCCTTTTTAATGTTTCCAATAAGTTTGCTTTGTGATCAGATTTTTGTTTCTTAATGCGACTTACTAAATTTGACAAAGATGCTACAGCGTTTATCTTGTTGAGAACTTCTTATTTTTCTTATTTTTATAGAATTATTGCCACACAGCTGGTGGGAGTACATTTTTGGCTTGTGTCTTGTTGTCTAATAAATGTATGAATAGTTACTCCCCTTGTGTGTTATAAGAGACCTATCTTGACCAAAAGAAAAATTGTATCTAATTGGGATAACCTCCGTTATATGTCAGGCCTAGACACTATATTGAGTTTATAAATATCATAATGATGCCAAGCTTGTATACTCCCCCTGTCTGTTATAATAGACCTTTCCTGACCAAAAGAAAAATTAACTCATACGTAGTAGACCCTAGTCCACGTGATTGGCTGCAAATTCATCGGGACCATTATTATTTTAGAGCCTGGACCTACCAGAGGTTCCTATGGTAGTCTCATGGGCCAGTCTGATCCTAATGGGATCTAAAGATGATTTCCTTAAATCCACTAAACAACTGCTTTCCTGCGTCAGAATCCTTACCCCATCTCAAATGTATATATAGGAATAGAATAAAACTTCTGGGCCTTGGTAACGACTTGAGAGTTAATCTGTGAATGAATGGTTATTTTTCCTCCCTACAACCTGATATTTACGCCCTTGGATGTCTTTGTAAGGCTTTAAATCCCGTAAACAGAAGATGATTAAGTTTCACCCAACAGCTTTCACTTGTATACTGAATATAGAGTAGATACATGCCTCCTAGACAAAAATGTAATTTAAAGGCATTAGTCGGAAGTTTTACATTTTTTTCAGGAGATCAGGGGAGGATATAAAATAATAAACTAACAGGTGCTAATCCTTTGAAATGCCCCTCCTTTCTTTCCAATGCTGACAGCCCGTTCACGCCGCTCTGGTCCAGGAAGCTTCGGGTGTGGTCATGTGCTGTTCATCATTGAGCCCAGCGATTAACTGCTGCGGCACATGACCATTGAACCCCACATGACTGTACCTAGAGTTTCAGCCATAGCGGCGGGGAGCGGGAATGTTAGCACTAGAGTGGGGGGGGGCGTTTTAAAAGGTGGCTACTTGCTAGTCTATTATTGTTATACCCTCCCCT
Organism: Rhinoderma darwinii; assembly: GCF_050947455.1. NCBI lineage: Eukaryota > Metazoa > Chordata > Amphibia > Anura > Rhinodermatidae > Rhinoderma > Rhinoderma darwinii. The sequence goes on from NC_134689.1 coordinate 224,358,645, forward strand.
ATCCTCCTTCGAAATGTTAAAACTCAGGGATAACCCCTTTAAATAAAGTAAAAAAAGTCAAATAATTTCTATGTTGTCGTATTAAGTCTAGTGTAATGAAGTAGACACAATTGACTACCACACACCATCCCCCACTGCCATTCTCACTTAAGATATTGATGGCATATCACTAAGAAGTGCCTTTTTCTTTAATATTTTTTTCATACAGAATAATGTAGAGAACACATCATGCACCAGAGTTAAGTGATTATTGATAGGTTTTTGTAAGATAGGTTCAACCTTGTTTTATGTTTGTTTTTAGTTTTGATTGCATGGATTTGTTTTAGCCTCTGATTAATTTTGGGGTCTAATATCAAGCAACAATGAAGACATTCTGAAAAAATAAACGATATTTGAGGTATTTATTTTTATCTTTCACATCATTTAGAGGTATTTGGATGAGAAAAATTATTTGTTAGTAAATAGTTTTTATTAGTACATGTCTTGGTGTAGAGGAGAAGGATTTGGGTTCCTAGAGCACTGGGCTGACTTTTCATTGGGGTACAAACTGTATTCTGCAGATGATTTGCACCTAAATGGAAGGGGGTCCGCTGTGCTGGGGGAGAGAATTCTAGCTGGGGTGGCGGAGTATTTAAACTAGGGCTGAGGAGGGAGGTCAATGTAGGAAAAAAAAGGGGTAGCCAGGTTAGAGAGGGGTCAGACTATATTGGTGGGGGGAGAAACAGAATGTGGGGAGAGGACTAGACAACAGGATAAGGAGATCCTTTCGTTACAAAACATCAGTGTAAATAAAAAGGACCGATTAATGTCAAATCACATTTCTGATAATAAAAGTGAAAAACTGACAGGCAAGTTAAAGTGTATGTTCACAAATGCCAGAAGTCTAGCAAGTAAAATGGGGGAGCTGGAGGCCTTGATACTGGAAGAAAATATAGATATAGTTGGTGTTGCTGAAACATGGCTGGACTCTTCACATGACTAGGCTGTAAATCTACAGGGTTTTACACTTTTTCGTAAAGACAGGACAAATAGGAAAGGTGGTGGTGTATGTCTGTATGTGAGAAGTGATATGAAGGCGAGTGTGAAAGAGACAATAGTGGGTGAAGACTGTGAGGAGGTTGAAACCTTGTGGGTGGAACTAGAAAGGGAGGTAAACACTGAAAAAATTACTTTTGGTGTAATCTATAGACCCCCCAATATAACTGAGGAGATGGAAGTTCAGCTATATAAACAGATGGAGCGGGCTGCACAGGCGGGTACTGTAGTGATAATGGGAGATTTTAATTTCCGGGATATTAATTGGTGTCATGGTTCGGCTTCAACTGCAAAGGGGAGACATTTCCTCAACCTGTTGCAGGAAAATTTTATGGGCCAGTTTGTGGAAGACCCGACTAGAGGTGAAGCTCTGTTGGATCTGGTCATTTCTAATAATGCAGATCTTGTTGGGAATGTCAATGTTCGTGAAAACCTCGGTAACAGTGATCACAATATAGTTACATTTTACCTATACTGTAAAAAACTAACGCAGGCTGGGAGGGCAAAAACATTTAATTTTAAGAAAGCCAATTTCCCCAGGATGAGGGCTGCAATTCAGGATATGGACTGGGAAGAACTAATGTCAAATAATGGAACAAATGATAAATGGGAGATTTTCAAATCTACTTTGAGTTATTATAGTGCAAAATTTATTCCTACAGGTAATAAGTATAAACGACTCAAATTAAACCCCACATGGCTTACACCTTCTGTGAAAGGGGCAATACATGACAAAAAAAGGGCATTTAAAAAAATACAAATCTGAGGGTACAGCTGTAGCCTTTGTAAAATATAAAGAGCTTAATAAAATCTGTAAAAATGTAATAAAATTAGCAAAAATACAAAATGAAAGGCAGGTAGCCAAGGATAGTAAAACAAATCCTAAAAAATTCTTCAAGCATATAAATGCAAAAAAGCCAAGGTCTGAACATGTAGGACCCCTAGATAATGGTAATGGGGAGTTGATCACAGGGGATCAAGAGAAGGCAGAGTTACTAAATGGGTTCTTTAGCTCTGTATATACAACAGAAGAAAGAGCAGCTGATGTAGCCGGTGCCAGTGCTGTTAATATATCAGTTGATATACTGAATTGGATGAATGTAGATATGGTCCAAGCTAAATTAAATAAAATAAATGTGCACAAGGCTCCGGGACCAGATGGGTTACACCCTAGAATTCTTAAAGAGCTTAGTTCAGTTATTTCTGTCCCCCTTTTCATAATATTCAGAGAATCTCTAGTGACTGGTATAGTGCCAAGGGACTGGCGCAGGGCAAATGTGGTGCCTATTTTCAAAAAGGGCTCTAGGTCTTCCCCGGGTAATTATAGACCAGTAAGCTTAACATCCATCGTGGGGAAAATGTTTGAGGGGCTATTGAGGGACTATATACAGGATTATGTGACAATAAATAGCATTATAAGTGACAGCCAGCATGGTTTTACTAAGGACAGAAGTTGTCAAACTAACCTAATCTGTTTTTATGAAGAGGTAAGCAGAAGTCTAGACAGAGGGGCCGCTGTGGATTTAGTGTTTTTGGACTTTGCAAAGGCATTTGACACTGTCCCCCATAGACGCCTAATGGGTAAATTACGGACTATAGGTTTAGAAAATATAGTTTGTAATTGGATTGAGAATTGGCTCAAGGACCGTATCCAGAGAGTTGTGGTCAATGATTCCTTCTCTGAATGGTCACCGGTTATAAGTGGTGTACCCCAGGGTTCAGTGCTGGGACCACTATTATTCAACTTATTTATTAATGATATAGAGGATGGGATTAATAGCACTATTTCTATTTTTGCAGATGACACCAAGCTATGTAATATAGTTCAGACTATGGAAGATGTTTGTGAATTGCAGGCAGATTTAAACAAACTAAGTGTTTGGGCGTCCACTTGGCAAATGAAGTTTAATGTAGATAAATGTAAAGTTATGCATCTGGGTACCAACAACCTGCATGCATCATATGTCCTAGGGGGAGCTACACTGGCGGATTCACTTGTTGAGAAGGATCTGGGTGTTCTTGTAAATCATAAACTCAATAACAGCATGCAGTGTCAATCAGCTGCTTCAAAGGCCAGCAAGATATTGTCGTGTATTAAAAGAGGCATGGACTCGCGGGACAGAGATGTAATATTGCCACTTTACAAAGCATTAGTGAGGCCCCATCTAGAATATGCAGTTCAGTTCTGGGCTCCAGTTCATAGAAAGGATGCCCTGGAGTTGGAAAAAATACAAAGAAGAGCAACGAAGCTAATAAGGGGCATGGAGAATTTAAGTTATGAGGAAAGATTGAAAGAATTAAACCTATTTAGCCTTGAAAAAAGACGACTAAGGGGGGACATGATTAACTTATATAAATATATTAATGGCACATACAAAAAATATGGTGATATCCTGTTCCTTGTAAAACCCCCTCAAAAAACAAGGGGGCACTCCCTCCGTCTGGAGAAAAAAAGGTTCAAGCTGCAGAGGCGACAAGGCTTCTTTACAGTAAGAACGGTGAATTTATGGAATAGCCTACCGCAGGAGCTGGTCACAGCAGGGACAGTAGATGGCTTTAAAAAAGGGTTAGATAATTTCCTAGAACAAAAAAATATTAGCTCCTATGTGTAGAAATTTTTCCTTCCCTTTTCCCTTCCGTTGGTTGGACTTGATGGACATGTGTCTTTTTTCAGCCGTACTAACTATGTAACTATACTATGTCCACTCTTAATACCAGGCACATTTGTGCTTGATGGTGGCACTTCTTATAAGACACTTACAGTTGCAAAATCAAGGAAAAAAAATCAGCCCTAAATCTGACCATACACAGAAAAGTCGACCCAATGATTTTTTCAGGAGTGGCTGACAATCTTATGTGTATGGGGTCTTCCAAACTCTCCCCAGATAGCAGATGTCAGAAAAAAGTATAAGCAGGCATGTTAGATTTCAATATGCCTGATCCTTTGTTCCAGCAGAAGCGTCTGGCAGCAACATATTCCCATCTCCCCATTGAAATAAACATCTGTGTTTAGCCAGAGCTGAGCATGCATGTTTATGGTGGACTCAGGAGAAATAGCATGTTTGGCCGGAAGCTATCTTATGTCAATAGCCAGCTTTAGGCCCAGGTAACTTTGCTATGCTGATGTCAGTAGCACCAACAACCTGACACTCAGGTTTGCAAAGATTTTTCTTACTATTTTTCACAGTGGCGGATTAAGTAGACTAAAGGCCCTGGGCTGTTACCCAAACTTGGGGCCCCCTTCTTCACTGCCACCCTGCTGCGCCGTAACTATTGGTAACACTACCTTTTTGTGCAAGCACTAACAAATGGGTGTTATGATTCCCCTTGTCAAAGTGCTGTGTCCCTACATACTGACTGCCTCCAACCATAGCTGACAGTATCACACTGGGTAGGGACACATCCTCCTGACAAGGGGAATTGTAACACCCATTTGTCTATCAGTCCTGGACTGCACAAAGATTTTTTTTAAATACAAGGATTTCCTATAATTAACATGTCAGGAGAGGTGACATATTCTCTATAAATCCAGTGACTCACAGGTGACGTCTTCTCAGATTCTAGTCGTTTTTTTCTCCATTCGGTCCAGACCTTATGAGGACTTCGCCCAGCCACGACCCATTTCTGCAGATTTTGCCACTCAGATGTCTTCCACTCCTCACTTTCCAACATTTCCACACCTATAAACGATGATAAAATTCTCATGGTGCCACACACTGTGCCCCTAAATATAATAATAACCATGCACTGTAAAGTAAAGCACCACATAGACAGCGCCCCCTGTAGATAGCGCCACACACAGCCCCCTTTAGATAGTATCACAGAGACCCCCCCTGTAGATAGTATCACACAGACCCCCCTGTAGATAGTGCCACACACCCCCCCTGTAGATAGCATCACACACACCGTCCCCTGTAGATAGCATGACATAGTGCCACACAGACCCCCTGGAGATAGTGCCATACAGCCCCCTGTAAATAGTGCCACACTGCCCTCCTATAGATGGCACAACAAAGCCCCCTGTAGATAGTGCCACGCACATCCCCTGTAGATAATGCCACACACACCCCCTGTAGATAACACTACCACCCTTGTGGATAGCGTAAAACAGCCCACCTGTAAATAGCGCCACACACCTCCTGTAGATAATGCCACACACATCCCCTGTAGATAGTGCCACACCCTCCCTGTAGATAGCACCACCTCCCTTGATAGTGCCACACAGCCCCCTGTAGAAAGCTCCACACAGCCCCCTGTAGATGTGGCACACAGCCCTCCTGTAGATATGGCACACACAGCCGCCCTGTAGAATGTGCCACCCCCTGTAGTTGGTGCCGCACCTACCTGTCCCCGTTCCAGCGCGGTCCTCTTATCTGACGATGCAGACCTGGTCTCTACTGACTAGGCCGCATCCAGCGGAGAGACGCAATGACAAGCCTGAATCTCAAAATAAGGCTGAACGGCTTGGAAGGGAACCGATGGTTCCCTTGCCTTGCCAGCAATGTCAATTGTATCCATATCCAAAGCCCGGGGTCCTTCAGCTTTGTCGTGTTTTTTGCTGCGATATTCGGAAAAAACATGACAAAACTGTGATGTAGACTTTTGGTGGCCATGGGCCCCCTGGGAGCCTTGGGCGCCGGGCGGCTGCCCATAACCGACCTATGGGGATCCGCCACTAATTTCTCATTTTACTTTAAATGTCTACTTTTACATTTACTTTCAATTTCCTTTTTATTGAACCTTTACAGTATCAGGAATGGATATGTATAAGAATGCATTTAGATATTTGACGCAAGTGCACTGTACAAAGAGTACTTAATATAAAGATATATAACATTGCCTTAGTAGAGTCATTCATATGAAATTATTAGAAAAAAATGTGAAAAAAAACAACTTACATTTTTAAATATTACATAGTTAGTACGGCTGAAAAAAAACACATGTCCATCAAGTTCAACCAAGGGACGGGAAAAGGAAAGGTAAAAATTTCTACACATAGGAGCTAATATTTTTTTGTTCTAGGAAATTATCTAAGCCTTTTTTAAAGCCATCTACTGTCCCTGCTGTGACCAGCTCCTGCGGTAGACAATTCCATAGATTCACAGTTCTCATAGTAAAGAAGGCTTGTCGCCTCCGCAGGTTGAACCTTTTTTTCTCCAGATGGAGGGAGTGTCCCCTTGTTTTTTGAGGGGGTTTTACATGAAACAGGATTTCACCATATTTTTTGTATGTGGCATTAATATATTTATATAAATTAATCATGTCCCCCTTAGTAGTCTTTTTTCAAGGCTAAATTGGTTTAATTCTTATAATCTTTCCTCATAACTTAGATTCTCTATGCCCCTTATTAGCTTCGTTGCTCTTCTTTGTATTTTTTCCAACTCCAGGGCATCCTTTCTATGAACTGGAGCCCAGAACTGAACTGCATATTCTAGATGGGGCCATACTAATGCTTTGTAAAGTGGTAATATTACATCCCTGTCCCGCGAGTCCATGCCTCTTTTAATACAAGACAATATCTTGCTGGCCTTTGAAGCAGCTGATTGACATTGCATGCTGTTATTTAGATTATGATTTACAAGTACACCCAGATCCTTCTCAACAAGTGAATCCCTCAGTGTAGCTTCCCCTAGGACATATAATGCATGCAGGTTGTTGGTACCTAGATGCATAACTTTACATTTATCTACATTAAACTTCATTTGCTAACTGGATGCCCAAACACTTAGTTTGTTTAAATCCGCTTGCAATTCACGAACATCTTCCATAGACTGAACTATATTACATAGCTTGGTGTCATCTGCAAAAATAGAAATAGTGCTATTAATCCCATCCTCTATATCATTAATAAATAAGTTGAATAATAATAGTCTCAGCACTGAACCCTGGGGTACACCACTTATAACCGGGGACCATTCAGAGTAGGAATCATTGACCACAACTCTCTGGATACAGTCCTTGAGCCAATTCTCAATCCAATTACAAACTATATTTTCTAAACCTGTAGTCCTTAATTTACCCATTAGATGTCTATGAGGGACAGTGTCAAACGCCTTTGCAAAGTCCAAAAACACTATATCCACAGCGGCCCCTCTGTCTAGGCCTCTGCTCACCTCTTCATAAAAACAGATCAGATTCGTTTGACAACTTCTGTCCTTAGTAAAACCGTGCTGGCTTTCACTTATAATACTATTTTTTTGTCACATATTCCTGTACATAGTCCCTTAATAGCCCCTCAAACATTTTCATCACAATGGATGTTAAGCTTACTGGTTTATAATTACCCGGGGAAGACCTAGAGCCCTTTTTGAAAATAGACACCACATTTGCCCTGCGCTAGTCCCTTGGCACTATACAAGTCACTAGAGAATCTCTGAATATTATGAAAAGGGGGACAGAAATAACTGAACTAAGCTCTTTAAGAATTCTAGGGTGTAACCCATCTGGTCCCGGGGCCTTGTGCACATTTATTTTATTTAATTTAGCTTGTACCATATATCTACATTCATCCAATTCAGTATATCAACTGATATATTAACAGCATTGGCAGCGGCAACATCAGCTGCTCTTTCTTCTGTTGTATATACAGAGCTAAAGAACCAATTTAGTAACTCTGCCTTTTCTTGATCCCATGTGACCAACTCCCGATTACCACTATCCAGGGGTCCTACATGTTCAGACCTTGGCTTTTTTGCATTTATATACCTGAAGAATTTTTTGGGATTTGTTTTACTATCCTTGGCTACCTGCCTTTCATTTTGTATTTTTGCTAATTTTATTACATTTTTACAGATTTTATTACGCTCTTTATAATTTAAAAAGGTTTCAGCTGTACCCTCAGATTTGTATTTTTTAAATGCCCTTTTTTTGTCATGTATTGCCTTTTTACAGAAGGTGTAAGCCATGTGGGGTTTAATTTTAGCCGTTTATATTTGTTACCGATAGGAATAAATTTTGCACTATAATTACCCAAAGTAGAATTGAAAGTCTCCCATTTATCATTTGTCCCATTATTTAACATTAATTCTTCCCAGTCTATATCTTGAATTGCAGCCCTCATCCTGGGGAAATTGGTTTTCTTAAAATTAAGTATTTTTGCCCTTCCAGCCTGTGTTTGTTTTTTATAGTATAGGTAAAATGTAACTATATTGTGATTACTGTTACCGAGGTTTTCACAAACATTGACATTCCCAACAAGCTCTGCATTATTAGAAATTACCAGATCCAACAGAGCTTCACCTCTAGTTGGGTCTTCCACAAACTGGCCTATAAAATTTTCCTGCAACAGGTTGAGGAAATCTCTCCCCTTTGCAGTTGAAGCCGAACCATGACACCAATTAATATCCCGGTAATTAAAATCTCCCATTATTACTACAGTACCCGCCTGGGCAGCCTGCTTCATCTGTTTGTATAGCTGACCTTCCATCTCCTCAGTTATATTGGGGGGTCTATAGATTACACGAAAAGTAATTTTTTCAGTTTTTACCTCCCTTTCTAGTTCTACCCACAAGGTTTCAACCTCCTCACAATCTTCACCCACTATTCTCTCTTTCACACTCCCCTTCATATCACTTCTCACATACAGACATACACCACCGCCTTTCCTATTTGTCCTGTCTTTCCGAAAAAGTGTAAAACAATGTAGATTTACAGCTCAGTCATGAGAAGAGTCTAGCCATGTTTCAGCAACACCAACTATAGCTATATTGTCTTCCAGTACCAAGGCCTCCAGCTCCCCCATTTTGCTTGCTAGACTTCTGGCATTTGTGAACATACACTTTAACTTGCCTTTCAGTTTTTCACTTTTATTATCAGAAATGTGATTATTTGGGCATTTTTATTTTCACTGCTGTTTTGTAACAAAAGGATCTCATTATCCTGTTGTCTAGTCCTCTCCCCACAGTCTGTTCCTCCCCCCAGCAATATAGTCTGACCCCTCTCTAACCTGACTACCCCTTTATTTTCTACATTGACCTCCCTCTTCAGCCCTAGTTTAAATACTCCACAACCCAGCTAGAATTCTCTCCTCCAGCACAGCGGACCCCCTTCCATTTAGGTGAAAATCATCTGCAGAATGCAGTTTGTACCCCAATGAAAAGTCAGCCCAGTGCTCTAGGAACCCAAAGCCTTCTCCTCTACACCAAGACATAAACAATGCATTTAACTCCCTGAAGCTCCCGCTGTCTTTCCTGTCATGCACATGGCACAGGCAGTATTGCTGAGAATACAACCTTGGAGGTCCTTCTCTTCAGCTTGTAGCCTAGTTCTTTAAAATTATTCTTGAGCCTCCTCCACCTACCATTTATTCTGTCGTTGGTACCTACATGAATCACAACAGCTGGATCATCACCAGCCCCTCCCAGCAATTTGTCCACCCGTTCCACCACATGCCGAACCCTGGCACCAGGGAGACAGCAAACCATTCGGTTGAGGCGGTTTTGGCAACAAATTATTCTATCCGTCTTCCGGATTATAGAATCCCCTACAACTATCAATTGTCTTGCCTTACTTGCATTACCATTCCGCCGACTACTAGCTGGGCTGTTCTCCGGGCTGTTAGGGAGATCAGTATCCACTAGGGCTGCCATTTCTGAGACAGACACCCTCGCATCATCACCCAACGTGGCAATTTTGCTTGGAATATCAGAAACAGGATTGGCCTTCCTTTTCTTGGACCCCTTTCTACTGCCCCTAACTACATTAATCCAGCTACTTGCCTGATCCTGCTGACCCCATGTCTTCACCCTCCAATTCTACCCCACTAACTGCATGTTCCTTCAGCAGCATGCTCCGCTCAAGATTGTCTATCGCCCTCAGTGTTGCATTCTGCTCCTCCAGATCTCTAATGCGAACTTCCAGATGACCAACATGCTCACATCTGCCAGAGAGGTATTCACCCTGGAACTCAGGCTCCAGTCGTGCAAACATATGGCAAACTGTGCACTGAAGAAAACCTCCAATCCTGCTGTCCATTATCCCAGTTACAAAAAAAACCAGTGAACAGTTGTCAAAGTAAAAGAAAAGAAGAGTACTTACAGGGGCTTTAACTCCTCTTTTTAACTCCGGTTTTGTAACTCCACTTGATATACAAACCACTTGTTTAGCAAGCCCACCAGAGCATGCTCTCCAGAGTCCTGAGGGCTAATTCATGCCACCTGGGACCAGTTAACCCCCCCCCCCCCTAGTCAGCTGCTCAGCAGGAAGTAAGGGAAGTAAGCTGCAAAGAAAAATGTTAATTTGGAAGGCTGGGGGATATAATTGGGAAATCACAAAAAGTTTAAGGTTCTTACCACATATTCAAACATAAGGCCAAAACAAATTAAATCTAAGTGGGAGAAACAACACTTGATTTTCACTGCTGAGTGCATTTCCTGGTCTGGGCCACACAACCAGGGGGATGTTAAGGCTCAATCATCACAATTATTTGGAAACGCTAATTTTTGGGGAATAGGTGATGGACAGGGTCGGACTGGCCTACCAGAGAACTAGAGGATCCTCTGGTGGGCCCAGACTTTGACACAATAATGGGCCTAAAATGTCTAGCAGAAGACAGCCACATTTGGAGGTAACTTTGGAGCCAAACACGTGTCACTAGTGTCTATTTCTTCTGGGTGTATTCATAATTAACCTATTAGAATGTTCTGAAAATATGTCCTGTGTGTGCAATGATAACAACAAAGATTATGATACAATTAATAGTGGACATGATAATTTCCTCTATATATGTAGTGTGGGCCCTCAGAATCATCTTCTCTGGTGGGTCCAAGGTTCCCCAGTCCGACGCTGGTGGTGGGGCCTTGATTTCCATGCTGACAATCTTACATGTGTTAAATATGGCTGCCTTTTTTTAGCCAGTAGTTGGTTCTGAGTGGGGTTCAGAGTTTTGTTGATGACGTGATCCAGGGAAAAGTATTTTTGTTTATTTTTTGCCATCTGAGGCATAATGGGTGTGGGTGTCATGCCGAGCAACATTAACTGGGGTGTGACAACAACTCAACAGCTCAAAGTTTTCCTGTAGTTTTATACAGCAGAATTGGGACATGGGAGTTATTATAAATTTTTTATTAAAAAAGATTGAGCAGCCCTGCTATAAAGAGTGCAATGAGTTTAAGAAAAGGCATACACAACAACCAAATCTTGTACCCAGGTAATAATCTCACACTTATAAACAGTTTACAACCGCCCTCTCTCTAAAGAAAAAAAAAAGTTATAAATTCTACTATTTTCGACCACCAGCTATTTTAAACAATAAAAACATTGGACACTGACTGAAATCATCAATGCAGAATGATCTTTGCTTTACCTTGTACATCTTAAACCTTCGTTCACATATGCTACATAGAAATCAAAGAAATATGAGTCCCAGAATGAGGGTGACAGATTTCATCTGATTTAAAAGGATCAAGACAACTCATCTCTAATTGACAGCATTAGCAAGCTGCTTGTACCGTGTTTGCAGCAACTTAGAAATGTATAACATAAGAATAAAAATAAGAAAGTTTTATGGCATTATTATTTAATTCATATTCTTCTCTATGCTGGCTTAACTGTATTTTAAATGGAAAAACTAAGGATACTCAAGCAGCTAATACAGGAAGATGTATCACCAGCCTGAATAATTGTGACAATCATAGACCGTATCAGAGCCTGTTTGTTTGCACAATACCCTACTGCATTAAGAAAGCCATCCCGGCTGTCTCGAGCCCTAGAGACAACCATTTCATCACCTGACAGTGCAGCAGATGTTATGGATTGATAACAGAATTCACTCAATTCATTCCACATCTACGATTACCAAAAAAAGAAAAGAAAGTAATACATTTTTATAATACTAGATTTTGTAAGTCAAGCATCAACACTTTGCTAAAAAAAAGACAAAATAGTTTGCTTATTATTTTTTAATAATGTATACATATATTATAATTAATATTTAAATACAAATAATAATCAATATTAGTAGCAGTCGCATTTATATATTTTGTATTAATACCGTGGACAGGCCTACTAACTTTCATTGGTCACTACAGTTACATTTTGAATATGTTTAATCTTAACCCTTTCACGTTTTAGGCCTTCACGACTGGAGCAAAATTTCACATTTTGAAAAATGCTGCATTCTAAAAGTGATCTTTTTTTTAGTTTATCTTTTTGCGGGACAATTAGGACTTACTTATCATTTAAAATGGGAGCTCATATCTATTAATTTTGTGGGTCTTTTTTTAGGGAAAAATGGTCTGAAATAGGGAAAGAATACTGTTTTCCTTACTTTTTCATGATCTGTTTTAGGCCACTTTCACACTCCAGTATTTAGATCAGCATTTTGCTTCGGTATTTATATGGGAAAGCCAAGATGGAACCTACACAGTGAAAAAGTATAATGGAAACATTTACACTTCTTCCGTGTTTTGGACCCACTCCTGGCTTTGGTTTCTATATACTGATGCAAAATACTGATCAGAATATGGTCATGTGAAAGTGAGGTAGTTTGCTTATTGAATATCAATTACCGACAAATGAAACCTCCAATTTTCCTGCACATCGCTATATCAAATATGTGTACATTGTGTAAATTCAAGCGTCGATATAGCGCTCAGAATAAAAACATTATTTTAGCTTTAAATGTATCTCCCTACCTTTTCTTTAAATGCAGCCTCTGTACATGTGTCGTAATCATCCAAGTACAGACATTTTTTTAATAAATGTTCAAAAGTAGTTAGGGCCGGGATAGAACAGACTAAACTTGATGTCTGGGGGAAATTATTTTATGCTTGGCGTAATGTACATTCTGCCTGGCAGCAACGTATTAATGCCTAAGCATCGGGTGTTCATGTGAAATGTGTTTGTGCCACACAGAATGTCTAGAATTTGTGCATGTGGGTTCAGATAGGTGTACAATATTTTTTTTCTCTTTTTGCTCATTTTATTTTTATTTATTTGTTAATTTTTTAAATTTACAATTTACTGTATTAACCACTTCACGCTCTGCGGCCCAACTGTATGTCCTGCAGAGGGCTTGCTGACACTCCAGTCTTGCCGGTCAGCGGACCATCGCCGCAGATTTTGGCAATTAACCCCATAAATGTGGCGACTGATTGCGATCGCCGCATTTAAGGGGAATGAAGCACATCGGCAACCCCCACGAGGTGATTGTGGGGGCTGATGATGCTTGTCGTGGCAATCGGAGGTCAGACAATGACCTCCGGGCTGCCATGTATGGAAGCCTCGGAGGGGTAGCCTCCGGCCAGTCCTCCTAGACTTCCTGTCAGTGTGACGTCACAATGACAGTTAGAATACATTACACTACGTAGGTAGTGTAATGTACTCTAGCAGCGATCAAAGCTGCAAGTCTAAATGTTCCCTAGTGGGACAAGTAAAAAAAGTAAAAAAAAGTTATAAAAATGTTTTAAAAAAAGTGTAAAAATAAACGTTATATAAACAATGCTTTTTTTTCCTATAATAAGACTTTCATTATAGGAAAAAAATGAACACGTTAAAAAAAAGTACACATATTTGGTATTACCGCGTTCGTAACGACCCAAACTATAAAACTATAATGTTATTTTTCCCGCACGATGAACACCCCAAAAAAAATCAATAAAAAACTACACCAGAATTGCTATTTTTTGGTTACCACCCCTCCCAAAATAGAGAATAAAAACTGATCAAAAAGTTGCATGTACCCGAAAATAGTACCGATATAAACAACAACCCATCCCGCAAAAAACAAGCCCTAACACAGATTTTTGACTAAAAAATAAAAAAAGTTATGGCTCTCAGAATATGGTGACACAGAAAAGAAATTATTTTATAAAAATGTGATTTTATTGCGCAAATGCTGCAAAACATTAAAAAAAAACGGTGGTAAAAAAATAAAAAAGTTTTGTCTCAGTATATGGCGATGCAAAATGTGCAGAGTGTCCAAAAAGCGGATAAAATCGGGCACCATTTATCAGTGCGACACCGGCCACATATCTATGAATTATTATTTATTTACAACATTATTATACCCTCTAATTATGCCCTGATATAGTCCGCACAGATAAACTGAAATACCAGCAATACCCCAAACAGAACAACTGTCAAGCAAAATGGCGTCCCTCCCTTCTGAGCCCTGCAGCATGCCCAAACACCAGTTTGCGCCCACATATATGGCATCGCCATACTGAGAGAACCCGCTTAACGTTTTATGAGCTGTAGGAGAGAAAGAAGAGAGCACGGCGCCACATAGTGCAAAATAAATGCTGGTAACAGATAGGCATATACAAGGTAGCGAAGGCAAAGGCTCACCTTGTAAGTTTGTGCTATACACAGGCACAAGGCATTCACTGTTTTCTGTGATATTGAAATTGTGCTACCACAAAATATCAAAAGGTTAGAATTCACTGAAATAATTAATGAGTAAAATTTTAGATTTTTATTAAATAACTCTCTAAAAACAGGGGTACAGTCACCACTGTGAAAAAAGCCCCACCGTGTTTGTTTAAAATCGTATTAAATTGTAAATGACAATTTCCAGTTCATTTGTGAACCCTACTCTGATTGTACTTGAAAGATATAGATTGGATCAGCGTTTAACATTGGTGTAACAGTGGATGGGAACCTGCAAAACATAGGAGTCTGTTGTTAATGCTCCTAAATCCCCCAGTGCTGGGGTTACCCAACGATACCACTGCTACCTACGCTATAATCCCTTCTCCATGACCCTACGCGTTTCTATATACTAATTCATCAGGGGTCTATATTTGTCAAAGTCTAGCTAAAGCGCCAGTGATGTAGAACTGTAAGAGATATTCTGTTACACACACGGAAGCGTGCTCGCATGGATATCAGCGGCACGCTTCACTACGAACTCAGAGTTAATATAATTAATGCTCCTCCCCCTGGGCCGAGGCAAAGCCTCGAAAACGGCCAATCAATGTCGTCCACGTCAGCCGCAACGTGCGGCCATGTGACTCCCGGCATGTCAGCTGACATACCCGGAAGTCCAGCACCAAACATCGCGTCCAACGCGCAAGTGCAGAGAGGGGCCGAGGAGTGCATCTCATTAATGCCCAGAGCCCTCCCATCTAGGGGACGGAGCTAACGATACTTGCATGGGAATAAGGAATGCTGTCCAACTCAAAACAGCAACCTGGCAGCCATACGTCTAATAGACACTCTGTTAACACATTAGTGTAGATGAACAGACATAGTATTTTAGTACATGAGCGGTATTACGAATATAATAATACATGAAAAAACAAACATATATATCAAACATCTAAGAATAGGCTAAGATGATTTTGAACATGATGAAAGCAGAGATTACTTTTCTGCTTCTGATGGCACTCTCAGATAAAGCAGGTATAGTGTGTCTGCTCATTTAAACCCACTGGCTGTGTACATGCCAGTCTGTAAATCCACTGTGCCTCCTTCCTAAGAATAAGATTGTCCCAATCTCCTCCACGTTTCGGAGGTCGTACCAGTTCGATCGCCTGAAATCTCAAGCATTCTGCTCTACCATGGTGTTTAGCATGTACATGCTTGGATATAGGGGTGTCTCTCATATTTGTCACATCTCCTACATGTTCCCTAATTCGAAGCCAAAATTGTCGAATCGTTTTACCCACATAATTTAGTGGGCATGGACATGTGATGAGGTATACCACTCCTGCTGTTTTACAATTCACAAAATCTCGTATATCATACTCGATTCCGGTGGTAACACATTTACATTTTTTCCCATTCTGGATAAAATTACAAGCTCTGCAACTACCACATTTATATGTGCCTGGAACCTTCCTATCCAGCCATGTTCCTTCGTGTGGTATAGGATCAAAGCAACTTTGCATTACCCTGTCCCTAATGTTTTTACCCCTACGAAACGTAACTGATGGCTGGTGAGTGATCTGATCCACCAGGTCAATATCTGCACTGCACAGCACGGGAAACAGGAACGGATAACAAGGCACGGGTAACAATTGGAACGGGAAACACTAAGGGACCATTTGCAAGACAGACTGGGAAAACGTACAACGCACAGGCAAGGATTAAAAGGCCAGGGGCCTTCTTATAGACCAGGAAAGCGTGGCAGTTGATGATGATGACGATTTCCTATTTGCGCGCGCTGGCCCTTTAAAGCCGGGCGCGAGCGTGCGCGCGCACTCTAAGGGACACAGCCGAACGGAGCAGAAGTGAGCGCTGGCTGGGGACCAGCGCTCACGGATCCATGGCTGCGGGCGTCGGGAGGTGAGTGAACCCGACGGCCCGCGGCCATGGACGCTACACGTCATAGTTACTCTCAGTGGGCGAGAACTTTCTGGAGAAGTAGGAACAGGGACAAAGATGGGTGAGGGACCTGGTACCCTGGGACAAGACAGCACCCACTCCCACCTCGGCGGCGTCAACCTCCATGATGAATGGCTCCATTTGGTTAGGCTGAATCAGCACTGGGGCAGATATAGAGCACTTCTTAAGGATCTCAAAAGCCTGGACCGCCTCCGGAGGCCAGTGGAGGAGATCAGCACCTTTGCGAGTAAGTTCTGTAAGAGGCTTAGCGATGACCGAGAAGTTAGCAATAAATCTCCTGTAATAATTAGCAAACCCCAGGAAGCACTGTAATGCCTTCAGGGAGGCGGGTTGGACCCATTCAGCCATAGCCTGAACCTTGGCAGGGTCCATGCAGAATTCATCAGGAGTGAGGATTTGACACAAAAATGGTATTTCCTGCACCCCAAACACACATTTTTGGGATTTAGCAAAGAGTTTGCTTTCCCGAAGAGCCTGGAGCACCTTCCTGACATGTTCAATGTGGGAGGACCAGTCCTTGGAAAACACAAGTATGTCATCAAGGTACACTACAAGAAATACCCCCAGGTAGTCTCATAAAATCTCATTTATGAAATTCTGGAAGCCCGCGGAGCATTACACAACCCAAAGGGCATGACGAGGTATTCGAAATGACCTTCGGGCGTGTTAAACGCAGTCTTCCACTCATCCCCTTCTCTGATTCGGATAAGGTTATAAGCCCCCCAAAGATCAAACTTAGAGAACCATTGGGCCCCCTGAACCTGATTGAAGAGATCAGGAATCAAAGGAAGGGGATACTGGTTCCTTACAGTGACCTTATTCAAGTTTCGGTAATCGATGCACGGCCTAAGACCACCATCCTTCTTCCCTACGAAGAAGAAGCCAGCACCTACCGGAGAAGTAGAGGGGCGAATGTAACCCTTGGCCAGGCTTTCCTGGATATATTCTCTCATGGCCTCACATTCGGGACAAGAGAAATTAAAAATCCTACCCTTAGGGAGCTTAGCTCCTGGTACCAAATCGATTGCGCAATCGTATTCTCTATGAGGAGGTAACACTTCGGAGGCCTTTTTAGAAAAAACATCAGCGAAGTCCTGAATAAACTCGGGTAGAGTGTTTACCTCCTCAGGGAGAGAAATAAAATTAACAGAAAAACAGGACGTCATGCATTTATTACCCCATTTGGTAAGATCCCCAGTATTCCAGTTAAACGTGGGATTATGCACCTGCAACCACCACTTAGGAAGGCCTAAAACCAAATTGGACGATAATCCCTGCATCACCAGTACAGAGCACTGCTCCAAATGAATGGAGCCAACAATGAGTTCAAAAACAGGGGTATGCTGCGTAAAACAATCATTAGCAAGTGGAGTGGAGTCGATACCCACTACCGGGACAGGTTTAGGCAAATCAAACAATGGCATAGCTAGGGACATAGCAAATTCCACAGACATAATATTAGAAGAAGACCCTGAATCCACGAAGGCACTGCCGGTGGCAGACCTACCCTCAAAAGAGACCTGAAAGGGAAGCAATATCTTATTAGGTTTCATATTTACGGGAAATACCTGTGCGCCCAAGCGACCTCCCCGATGGTCACTTAGGCGCGGAAGTCTCTCCGGCTGTTTATTCTTACGCCTTGGACAGTTGTTCACTTGATGCTTGTCATCCCCACAGTAGAAGCAGTAGAAGTCGTCGTTCCCTGAGACGTCGGTCAAGACGTACCGCTAAAGCCATAACCTGATCTAGAGAGTCAGAAGAGGGATAGCTAACTAATAGGTCTCTCAGGGCGTTCGACAGACCCAATCTAAACTGGCACCTCAAGGCAGGGTCATTCCATCGAGAAGCTACGCACCACTTCCTAAAGTCAAAACAGTACTCCTCAACGGGTCTCTTACCCTGACGTAAGGTCACCAGCTGACTTTCGGCATAGGCAGTCTTGTCAGTCTCGTCATAGATAAGCCTGAGAGTAGAAAAAAAAAATCAACAGAGGAAAGTTCTGGAGCGTCAGGAGCCAAGGAGAAGGCCCATTCTTGGGGGCCACCCTGGAGACTGGACATAATTATACCCACTCGCTGGCTCTCGGAAACCTGAGTAATGGGGTCTTAATCGGAAATAGAGCCTACAACTCTCCCGAAAGGAGAAAAAAGTCTTCCGGTCCCCTGAGAACCGGTCAGGCAACTTGAGGTGGTGTTCAAGAAGTGAGGTGGAGGGCACTACCTGGTTAGCATCACACTGGTTGCACCTCTGAGCTTGGGCATGGACCTGTAGGGAGAGACCCTGAATTTGCTGAGCCAGGGTCTCAAGGGGGTCCATAGTTGTGTAGGAACCAGGGTAGAAAAGGTATATGGGCCTGTGATTATGTAATGAGGGGGTAACGAGACAGACAGGTGAGCCCTAATCTACCCGCCACTCAGTCCCTGTCTACTTGCACGACCCGCCCTAGTCTACGGCGTACAACTGGGTGACGGTCCCTACGCTCAATATGTGCACGAGAGACAAACCGACAAGGGTACACAGAAGCTATGGGAAATGGGGCAGTTGCCCACGGCAACACCGCGAGCAACAAGAGTGGTGAACGAGCCGAGTCAAACCAGGAGTGTACGAGGTACCAAACGCAGAGCAGGAGAGTAGTCAGTAAAGCCAGGGTGAATTTGAAGCAGAGGTCAGTAGTACAAGCAGGAACAGCAGAGCCAGGAAACCAGACAGAATCACAGGCAAGGAAGAGCAGGAAATGAAGGTATAAATAAACAGAGGGCAGGAGCTAGCTCCGTCTGGCCAGGCTGTGATAGGTTCTGCCACTCCTCAGCCTACCAGCCTGACTGGTAGCAGATGGAGTCACTCTATCAGACCTAGGAGCAGATGCAGACTGATTAACCACGGGCGTCGACACAGAAGCTGTGTCTGGCAGATCCTTTACATTATATTAAGGTAAACACAGATGTAATGTCTAATTTTACCCTAAGATTTGGTAAATATATACAGCCCCAGAACCAAGCTCAAAACATAAATATATACCCCCAGAACCAAGCTTAATACATATATATAGCCCCAGAACCAAGCTCAGTACATAAATACAACACCAGAACCAAGCTCAGTGAATATATACAGTGCCAGAACTAATCTTACTACATAAATACATTACCAGAACTAAGCTCAGTACATAAATGTAGCACCAGAACCAAGATCAGTACATAAATAAAACACCAGAACCAAGCTCAGTACATATCTACAGCTCCAGAACCAAGCTCAGTACATATATACAGTGCCAGAACCAAGCTCAGTAAATATATACAGTGCCAGAACAAAGCTCAGTACATAAATACAGCCCCAGAACCAAGCTCATAACATATATATACAATTCCAGAACCAAGCTCGGTAAATATATACAGCACTAGCACAAATACAGCTCAGTACAGAGATCATTTGCAAATTCAATTTAACCCCTGCCATTTAAGTTTGTACGACATAAAACGACAGCTCCCATTATAGCCTGAACAATGGTAAGAATATGCTGGGAGTTGCGGTTTCACAAAAAAGAATGCTACCATCCGTCATTCTGCTGCAAATCTTACAGTGACTACAGTACTGATCAGTCACAGGGAGAATAAACATTTACAATGAGTGACTAACAGGTGAAGTCTCAGATTATTTTTTGTACTTTTTCTCTTTCCTTGTCCATCCGGTCCAGACCTCTATGATGACCGGCCCATTTCTGCACAGTTTGCCACTCAGATGTCTTCTGCTTCTCACTTTTCCAGCATCTCCGCACCTATAAATGAAGATAAAATTCTCATATAATATATAGATATAATAGCATGCCCCCTTGAGCTATCTACACAGGGTATTGTTAGTGTGTGTAGTGTTTTACTTTACAGTGTTTAAAACTATTTAATTCACGGGCAAAGAGTATGTTGCTATTGTATTCAGGGGCACAGTGTATAGTACTATTGTATTCAGGGGTGCAGTGTGTGATACTATTACATCTTTATATTATATATGAGCGGACAAATCACAAAAAATCTGGGGAAAAATACTTTTTTGTGACTTTATATATATATATATATATATATATATATTTATCCACATCTTTTATATATATATATATATATATATATATATATACACACACACTGTTGCAGCTTTGTAACAATTAGTCTTCTCTCTCCGTCAGCCTGGACCGCTGTGAGGGGAGAGTGAATAGGGCTATAAAGCTATATTCACACAACGTGAGAATAAGGCTGTTAAAAACTGATCAACTGTCAGTTTTTCATGGCTGTTTTGCATCAGTGTGTCTCAAAATTTGAATCCGTTTCCCAGCTGTCCGACCATTTTTAACCGCCACTTGCCATCCGTTTTTCATGTCTGTTAAAAACATGAATTAATTTTATTTCTTAGTGTTTTTTTGTCCCAACAACCTGAAAACACCACAGTGCCACAATGTCCCTGTAGGTAATGTTGCAATGCCCCTGAAGATAGTGCCAGTGCCCATTGTAGATAGTGTCATAGTGCCCACGTAGTGCCACATTTCCCATTGTAGATTGCGCCCACATAGTACCACACACAGTGCCCATGTAGATTGCGCAACAGTGTTCCCTGTATGTAGTGCCCATATAGTGTCACAGTGCCCATGTAGATAGTGCCACTCCCCCTGTAGATAGCCCCACACACCCCTGTAGATAGCCTCACACCCTCTGTACCTGGACTTTCAATGTTTTGGAGTGGTCCTAACTGTCCCTATTCTCCTCACAACTAAAGAACTTTGGCAGAATTGCTGTTTTTCTTTGTCACCTTGCCTCCCAAAAAAAGGATAACAAGTGATCAAAAAGTCGCATTTACCCCAATATGGTACAAATAAAAGCTACAGCTCGTCCCATAAAAAAAGAGCCCTCATACCACTACGTCTATGAAAAAATAAAATAAGTTAAGGCTCCAATAATTCAGGAAAGAAAAATATCCAGTTGTGAAGGCCCGAGGGGAACGTTTCTTCTGTTTCAAAAGGCGATGTATCAAGGCACTAAAATTAGGGAACCAGGAAGGGGAGGGCCCAAACATATCTGCTGGAAGCGACGGTGCCCGTATTATACGAGGACAACACTTTCCCGGCAAAATTCCCCAAACTGCAAAGGTGCGGAGTGTGGACCAAAAGGGGGATAAGGAAGGACATTTATCAGTGTGACACTGGCCTGTGCAGAAAGGATCGATCACAGCGTAACACACATCTATGGATCATTTTATTATTTTTTTTACCTTATTATTATACCACCTGACTATGCCCCTGATGTACTCTGCCCAGCTCAGATATGCCCCATATTATAAACGGACACAACAGTGATACTCCAAACAAAACTATTACCAAGCAAATTCCACGCTCCAAAACCCAAATGGCGCTCCCACACATCTGAGCCCTACAGTGTGCCCAAACAGCAGTTTACTTCCACATATATGGCATCACCATACCCGGGAGAACCCTTTTAACAATTTTTGGCTGTGTGTCCCCAGTGGCACAAGCTGGGCACGACATATTTGACACTGAATTGGCATATCTAGGGAAAAATTTTAATTTGTACCTTCCGCAGCGCAATCATTTATGGAAAAGACACGTGGGGTGAAAATGCTCACTACACCTCTTAATAAATGCCTTGAGGGGTGCAGTTTCCAAAATGGGGTCACTTCTCAGGGGTTTCTTTTATTATTTCACATCAAAACCTCTGCAATTGTGAACCAATACTTTATATGTCGCCAAATTAGGCCTCAATTTGACATGGTACTCTTTCACTCCTGAGCCCTGTCGAATGTCCAGGCAAAAGATTAGGGCCACATGTAGGGTGATTCTAAAACAGGGAAACACCGCATAATAATTGAGAGCTGTCTTGTTATGGTGGCACAAGCTGGGCACCACGTATTGGCGTATCTGAGGAAAAATTCCCATTTTCACTCTCCCACATCGTGTGCACACGAATTTCTGTAAAACACCTGTGGGGTTAACATGCTCACTACACCCCTAGGTGAATACCTTGAGGGTGTTGTTTCCAAAATGGGGTCACTTCTGGGGTGGATCCACTGTTTTTGTCCCACAGGGACTTTGCAAATGCAACACAGCGACCAGAAATCAAATGTTGCAAAATCTGTACACCAAAAGCAAATGGCGCTCATTCCCTTCTGAGCCCTGCCGTGTGCCCAAACAGCATTTTATGACCATGTGTGGGGTATTGCCGTACTCCAGAGAAGTTGCTTTACAAATTTAGGGGTTCTTTTTTTCCTTTATTTGTTGAGAAAATTAAAAATTTGGAGCTAAAGCTACGTCTTATTGAAGAAAAAGGATTTTTTTTATTTTCACTGCCCAATTCTAATAAAATCTATTAAACACCTGTGGGGGCAAAATGCTCACTACACCCCTAGATGGAATCCTCAAGGGGTGTAGTTTTCTCAATGGAGTCACTTTTTGGGCGTTTTCACTGTTTTGGTCCCTCAAAGGCTTTGCAAATGCGACATGGCCTGCGCAAACCATTCCTGCTAAATTTGAGCTCCAAAAGCCAAATAGCGCTCTTTCCCTTCTAAGCTCTGTCGTGTGTCCAAACATCCGTTTATAACCACATGTGGGGTATTGTTTTACTCGGGAGAAATTGCTTTACAAATGTTGTGGTGCTTTTTCTCCTTTAGTCCTCGTGGAAATTAGAAAAAATTAGCTAAACCTACATTATCTTTGAAAGAATGGCGATTTTCATTTTCACGGCCTAATTCCAATAATTTCTGCAAAAAAACCTGCGGGGTAAAAATGCTCACTATACCCCTAGATAATTTCCTCAAGGGGTGTAGTTTCCCAAATGGGGTCACTTTTGGTGGATTTCCACTGTTTTGGCACCGAAAGAGCCCTTGGAACCTGACATGGTGCCTAAAATATTTTCTAATAAAAAGGAGGCCCAAAATCCACTATGTGCTCCTTTGCTTCTGAGGCCGGTGCTTCAGTCTATTACCGCACTAGGGACACATGTGGGATATTTCTAAAAACTTCAGAATCTGGGCAATAAATATTGAGTTGTGTTTCTCTGGTAAAAACTTCAGTGTTACAAAAAAAATAGATTAAAAATGAATTTCTGCAAAAAAAAAATGAAATTTGAAAATTTCACCTCTACGTTGCTTTAATTCTTGTGAAACGTTTAAAGGGTTAAGAAACTTTCTAAATGCTGTTTTGAATACTTTGAGGGGTGAAGTTTTTAAAATGGGGTGACTTTTTGGAGGTTTCTAATATATAAGGCCCTAAAAGCCGCTTCACAACTGAACTGGCCCCTGTAAAAATAGCCTTTTGAAATTTTCTTGAAAATGTGAGAAATTGCTGCTAAAGTTCTAAGCCTTGTGACGTCATAGAAAAATAAAAGGACGTTCAAAAAACGATGCCAATCTAAAGTAGACATATGGGGGATGTTAATTAGCAACAATTTTGTGTGGTATAACTGCCTGTCTTACAAGCAGATACATTTACATTTAGAAAAATGCTAATTTTTGCAATTTTTCACAAAATGTTGGTGTTTTTCACTGGTAAATATTGAATTTATTGACCACATTTTTCCACTATCATAAAGTCCAATGTGTCACGAGAAAACTATCTCAGAATCGCTTTGATAGATAAAAGCATTCCGGAGTTATTACCACATAAAGGGAAATATGTCAAATTTGAAAAAATGGGTCTGTTCCTGAAGGCCAAAATGAGCTTGGTCCTGAAGGGGTTAACCTCAGTATTTTATATTCCCACAATACTTCTTGAATACAGATTTTAAACAAACTAACTTTTGGGATAACATCTGGAGAACTGCTGACATCTTATCATTGTACAAACACCAGTTCAATACTTGGGATAAAAACTATTCCCCTGAAGATAGTGGCCGGGCTTCAGGCCCCCCTGAGAACAGGTCTACACACACGAGCACATTGTCATACACTTCTACCTCGGGTAGTTGTATGTTCTGCTGTCGCTGGGATGGGTAATCTGGCCGGGCTGCACTTTTCACAGGTACCTTTGCTGTTTTACCTATGTCATGCCGTGCGCACATCATGCCGGCTGCTACAAACCTAGCGGTGGCATTATTGTATCCAGGGACAAGCCAATTTACTGACACCTGGCTGCACATTCTCTTCTTGTCAGGTCTGTGTTCTCTCGCTCTCTCAATTGGCTTACCCGATGATCCAATAAAGTTCCTACTACCAATGGGCCCATAATTGGGCGATGCCAAAAGCGTACCTAGAGTCTGTGTAAATGTCGGCCGTCTTACCTTCTGCCAGGTTACAGCCTTAGCGAGCACCTCCAGCTCCGCTCCTTGAGATGAACAAGAAGGTGAGAGTGGTTTCTGGATGATTTACCTGGTGCCTCGTATCCTGTCTTGAACATATATGATCGAGTAATTCTACATTACAAATTTACATTAAAAACCCATGTCACATATAGATAGAACATCTCAAAGGGCTGGCGTCTTCATCCTCTAAAATAAAAACAAATATTATACACTTCTCCACACTCATCTGATAATCCAGAACACTGTGAGAATCTCACTTTTATCAGGTTCTGTAAATACTTGATTAATACAAAAACAAATAAAAATATGTTACTGAAATCTGGCATAAAATAAACAATGTTCAGACAATTTTTTTTTTGTTTTGCCTTCTCCCCCATCTAAATCTATAAAGACTCATCTGTGAGTGACGTCCCCTCGCCTCCTGTGTAAATTTGCTGGAGGGGGATGGTCTTTTACACAATACCTAGTATTGGGTGGAGCCTACAGCACAGAATACCCAGTGCCATATTCACCGTTCTGGAAAGATCTGGAACCATCTACACAGATAAACCTCAACATTTAGGTTACCCTCATACACATTTAATCTGGGTTACTCATTGGGGTCTCATACACATTTTGTAGATCTCCTGGAACCAAATTCATTAATTCAAAACAAACCAAAATTGTACCTTATCAGTCCCTTCACCATTCCCCCCTTTGTGGACTCTGCGTAAGTAATGTAGCAGAGTTCAAAACTACATCTCAACATAACAAGGTTGGGCACTCTATCTGGGGGCACTAGTTTAACCCCCTGTAATACACAACAGCCTGGAACAAAAATGATTTTCTCCTGACAAAAATAAATTTTATCTTCAAAATGACCATTTACCTGTAAAACATTTCACATTTTCCAAAATAACATTTAAGCCGCACTATAGCACGTGCCTCATGTGTGAAAATAAAAACAAAACAATTGTAATTAGTTATTCAATAAAACGGAAAATATTATATCTGGTAATATTAATTACTGCAAACCAATAAACTGTATATAAAAATATGGAACAGTGGGGGCACATACATTCTCAAGACCCCGTGTTTCACAATATCTGTAGTTTAATACATTTGAATTAACATCAAAACACATTAAATCTTATCACATCATAATACATAAATATGAAGCGTAACTTTAATCAACAACAGCGCATGCACAAATATAAGAAACATTCCTGTACACAGGAAAAAAATTAACTGATTTTAACCTCATAACTAGAGATGAGCGAACTTATCAAAAGTTCGGTTCGGCTAGTTCGCCGAATTTCACAAAAAAGTTCGGTTCGGACCGAACTAGTTCTGACCGAACCTGTCACTTACGTACGCCGAGCATGCTACTGTCCGGGGTGCTGATAGAGTTAATGGGCTGCACTAACTCTTTCAGCAACCTTCAAAGTACATGCTCGGCGCGCGGAAAATACAATTTTAATAAATCTAATAAAAAAATAAAAATTATAAGTTCGTACTTACTTTCCTCCTGTCCGGCCTCCAGCGATGACGTTTCATCCCTTTCGCCGCTGCAGCCAATCACAGGCTTTAGTGGCGGTCACGCACGCCAGGATGACGCTTCATCCCACGTGACCGCCTCTGCAGCCAATCACAGGCTGCAGCGGCGACAGGGATGAAACGTCATCGCTGGAGGCCGGACAGGAGGAAAGTAAGTATGAACGTATTATTATTTTTTTGGGCATGTATGTATGTATGTATGTATGTATGTATGTATGTTGGCATGTATGTATGTATGTATGTATGTATGTATGTATGTATGTTGGCATGCATGTATGTTGTCATGTATGTATATCTGTGCATGTATGTTGGCATGTATGTATATATGTGCATGTTTGTATGTATATTTGCATGTATATATTTGCATGTTTGCATGTTTGCATGTATGTATTTTTGCATGTATGTTGTCATGTATGTATGTATGTATGTATGTTGTCATGTATGTATGTACGTATGTATGTATGTATATATGTGCATGTGTGTATGTATATTTGTATGTATGTATGTATGTTTGCATGAATGTATGTATGTTTGCATGTATGTGTGTTTGCATGAATGTATGTTTGCATGTATGTATGTATGCATGTTTGTATGTATATTTGCATGTGTGTATATATATATATGTATGTTGTCATGTATGTATGTATGTATGTATGTATGTTGTCATGTATGTATATATGTGCATGTATGTTGGCATGTATGTATATATGTGCATGCGTGTATGTATGTATATTTGCATGTATATATTTGCATGTATGTATGTTGTCATGTATGTATGTATATATGTGCATGTATGTTTGCATGTATGTTGGCATGTATGTATACATGTGCATGTTTGTATGTATATTTGCATGTATATATGTTTGCATGTGTGTATGTATGTTTGCATGTATGTATGTATGTTGTCATGTATGTTTGTATGTATGTTGTCATGTATGTATGTATATATGTGCATGTATGTATGTTTGCATGTTTTTATTTTTGCATGTATGTTTGCATGTATGTTTATATATATGTGCATGTATGTAATTATGTTTGCATGTATTTATGTTTGCATGTATATTTGTGCATGCTTGTATATATGTATGTATGTATCTTTGCATGTTTGTTTGTATGTATGTATGTTTTCATGTGTGTGTGTGTGTATGCATGTATGTATGATAGTTTGCATGTATATATGTGTGTATGTTTGTATGTATGTATATTTGCATGTATATATGTGCATGCTTGTATGTATGTTTGTATATATGTATGTATGGCCATGTATGATACTGTCTGCTGGCGCCCTGTATCTAAGCTAACTTCACGGCAGGCTTCTATACATGGTATAACAGTCAGTATCACACATTAAACTGAATCTAAGCCTACGACATGTTTTATTAAATTTTTTTTTTCACAGGTTTGGTGTTTGGACTACGTCGGTTTCGAGGACTACTTAGATGACGTTTTTTTTTCTACAATAAAATGGTTAATGAGGGTTGTGTTGGGGGTGCTTTATTTCAATAAAATATTTTATCTATATCTTTGTCTTTTTCTTTTCAAATTTTATTACTACCACTTTAGTAATGGCCGCTGTCTGAGTGACAACATCCATTACTAAGGTGAGGCTTAGTGTTAGCCGGTGCAGAGGCTAACACTAACCACCATTATTACCCCGGTACCCACCACCACCAGGGGTGCCGGGAAGAGCCAGGTACGATCCAGTACCCGACCATCTGTTGTGATGGTCGGGCTCTGGGGCGGCCGCAGGCTGGTATTATGAGGCTGGGAAGGGCCAAAAACAGTGGACCTTCCCACCCTTGTAATGCTAGGCTGCTGCTGCTGTGTTGTATCTGGCTGGTTATAAAAGTGGGGGGGACCCCACGTCATTTTTTTAAATTATTTATTTTTTATTTTTTTTTAAAAGACATGGGGTTCCACCCAATTTATCATAACCAGCCACATACAACACAGTGTTATTAGCCTGGGAATGGACAAAACCAGTGGCCCTTCCCACCCATGTAATTCCAGACTGCTGCGGCCTTGTATATGGCTGGTTATTAAAAATGTGGGGGACCCGTCTATTGCTAAATTTGTTAAATTCAAAAAAAAAAACTACGTGGGGGTCCCCCCCATTTTTATAACCAGCCCGATACAACACAGCAGCAGCAGCCTAGCATTACAAGGGTGGGAAGGTCCACTGATTTTGGCCCTTCCCAGCCTCATAATACCAGCCTACGGCCGCCCCAGTACCCGACCATCACAACAGATGGTCGGGTACTGGATCGTACCAAGCTCTTCCCGGCACCCCTGGTGGTGGTGGGTACCAGGGTAATAATGGGTGGTTAGTGCTAGCCTCTGCACCGGCTAACACTAAGTACCGCCTTAATAATGGACGCTGTCAATCAGCCAACTGCCATTATCTAGGCACTAATAAAGTTTAAAAAAAAACACAAAGACAATTCTTTTTTTATTGAAATAAGAAGTCCCCAACAAAACCCTCGTTAACCATTTTATTAAAATTTGAAAAAACGTAGATCTACGCAGTAGTCCAACGAATCGAAGATGTAGTCCAATCGGTACATCAAAATCTGCAACAACATAAAAAAACAGTTATCAATGTGAACAATACCAATACTTCTACTCACCTACACACATATATACACGCACACACAAACAAACAACCATACACACACAGATATACACAAACACAACAAGATATACACACACACACACACACACATAAACAGACAAACACACACACATATACACAAACTCACACATATACAAACAAAAACACATATCCAAACACACACACACACACACACACACACACACACACACAGTTAAACACACACATACACGAACACATACACAAACACAAACAAAAACACACATACCCAAACACACATATACACAAACACATATACACAAACACACCCATATATACACACAAACACACCCATATACACAAACACACACATATACAAAAACACACACAAACATCTACACACAAACATATACACAAATACACCCATATATACACAAACATATACACAAACGCATATACACAAACACACCCATATATACACACACACACATATACACAAACACACATATAAAAACAAAAACAGACAAAGTCACATACCCAAACACACATATATACACAAACACACACATACACGGTTTCTTTTAAATGCTGCTGGGGAACCCGCTCGATCCACTATATAAGGCTGCGCTACAGTGCAGCATTTAAAAGAAACAGGATCCTGACCTGTCCATAGAGTTTAAGGCAGCACAGAGTATTTCAGGAGATGAGCATGCAGATTCAGTGCTGCTGTGAACTCTGCTCTTACCATTACGTAGCTCTCAGTCTGTTACCTCTCCTCCACTCCTGTCCTCCAGAACACCTTCACATGATTGGCAAGTCACCACGTAATGGTAAGAGCAGAGTTCACAGCAGCACAGAGTATTTCAGGAGATGAGCGTGCAGATCTTGTGCGGGGTGGTGACTTGCCAATCATGTGAAGGTGTTATTGAGGACAGGAGTGGAGGAGAGGTAACAGACTGAGCTACGTAATGGTAAGAGCAGAGTTCACAGCAGCACTGAATCTGCAAGCTCCTCTCCTGAAATACTCTGTGCTGCTGTGAACTCTGTTCTTACCATTACGTAGCTCAGTCTGTTACATCTCCTCCACTCCTGTCCTCTATAACACGTTCACATGATTGGCAAGTCACCACCACGCACAAGATCCGCATGCTCATCTCCTGAAATACTCTGTGCTGCTGTGAACTCTGCTCTTACCATTACGTGGTGACTTGCCAATCATGTGAAGGTGTTCTTGAGGACAGGAGTGGAGGAGAGGTAACAGACTGAGAGCTACGTAATGGTAAGAGCAGAGTTCACAGCAGCACTGAATCTGCATGCTCATCTCCTGAAATACTCTGTGCTGCCTTAAACTCTGTGGACAGGTCAGGATCCTGTTTCTTTTAAATGCTGCACTGTAGCGTAGCCTTATATAGTGGATCAAGCGGGTTCCCTAGCAGCATTTAAAATAAACAGGATCCTGACCTGTCCACAGAGTTTAAGGCAGCACAGAGTATTTCAGGAGATGAGCACGGCCGGGCACGGCCGGCCACTTGCAGCCGGTAGTTTTTCCGAGCCATGCTCCCATTATAAAGTATAGGAGCACGGCCCGTAAAATAAAAAAAATAGAACATGTTCTATCTTTTTAACGGCACGTGCACCTTCCCGTGAGAAAACGGGAAGGTACCCGTGGCTAACAGAAGTCTATGGGCCCGCTATTTCGGGTCGTAATTACGACCCGTGATAACGGGTGTTTTTATGGTCGTGTGCATGAGGCCCCGTAATGACGGGTGGCTACATGTGTGCACCCGTCATTACGGCAGCGTTGCTAGGCGACGTCAGTAAGGGTATGTGCACACACACTAATTACGTCCGTAACTGACGGACGTATTTCGGCCGCAAGTACCGGACCGAACACAGTGCAGGGAGCCGGGCTCCTAGCATCATAGTTATGTACGATGCTAGGAGTCCCTGCCTCTCCGTGGAACTACTGTCCCGTGCTGAAAACATGATTACAGTACGGGACAGTTGTCCTGCAGAGAGGCAGGGACTCCTAGCATCGTACATAACTATGATGCTAGGAGCCCGGCTCCCTGCACTGTGTTCGGTCCGGTACTTGCGGCCGAAATACGTCCGTCAATTACGGACGTAATCAGTGTGTGTGCACATACCCTAAATAGTCACTGTTCAGGGTGCTGAAAGAGTTAACTGATCGGCAGTAACTGTTTCAGTACCCTGGACAGTGACTACCGATCACAGTACCTGTAAAAAAAAAGACGTTCATACTTACCGGGAACTCCCTGCTTCCTCCAGTCCGGTCTCCTGGCCGTTGCCTTGGTGATGCGTCCCTCTCGACATCCCTTGATGACGATGCAGCCCATGTGAGCGCTGCAGCCAATCACAGGCTGCCGCGGCCTCTGAGGCCAATCACAGGCTGCAGAGGCCTCTGCAGCCAATCACAGGCTGCCGCGTCAGAAAAGGTCGGACTGGAGGAAGAAGAGGGACTCGTCACCAAGACAACGACCGGGTACGTATGAAATGCTTTTTATTTTATTTTTAATCAGCAGCCTCTTTTCTCTATCAGTGATTGATAGAGACAAGTGGCTGCCGATTTGTATAATGTTTTTGACCGGGTTCGGTCAAAACGGGTTCGGCCGAACCCGGTGAAGTTCGGATTCGCTGCGAACCGAACTTTTCCGGAAGTTCGGACCGAAACCGGGTTCGGTTGTCCCGGTTCGCTCATCTCTACTCATAACACAAGACTCTAAGAATTTTTGTTTTTAGACATTACTTCTGTTAACAATAAGAGGATAGAATATAGATCCAAAATCAGTTCACGCCCTGTATACCACCGCAGACAGCACACAGCACACAGCCCACAGCCCCCTCCCAAACAAATTCTACAGGAGGGTGTCACACACTCACTCCTCACAACTTCTATTCTCACAATCGTAACCATTTCAATGCCGGCAAAACAACGTACGTATCTGCAATCATTCATCACACTATTGTATAGGAATTATCTACGTTCAAAACATAATCTGTAACAGTGTCCAATCTGTCGGCCACCATCTCTATATTATGATGACGTGTCTCCTCACCAGTGTACAGCGTCCTGCACAGCTGGGACGGAAGCTAGAATAGAAGAAAAAAAAAACACTGCAGCATATGTTACTGAGGGAAATGACAAAGTTAACAAGGCTATCATTTCATACTAGGCCGGGCGTGACCTCATCAGGGGTGGGGGGGAACACACTCAACATGAGGTACGGCGGCCATTACCGGGCGGCGGCTGGTCCTGTGTTTTCTAATACATATAACATACAATACCTTATGAATAGGATCGTCCGGGTACGGGTGATCCTGATGATTTCAATATGGACCGTAAACCATCTATTCTAACAGTCTATATTACACACGTAATTTATATAACAATTTTCGGTCTACAACTCTCTGGTCTGGCCACTATATTACCTACAATTTATTACACGTCTTATCAGTGCGTTGCACCCCGCGTGCGCCTGTCCCACGATTTATCACACGTCTTATCGCACATTTTACCGTGCCTGCATGCCCGCGTATAAGACAGGTTATAATATTATCCACGACTTATCACACATTTTACCGTGCCCGCGTGCCCCTGTATAAGACAGGTTATAATACTATACACGACTTATCACACATGTATATGTGCCCGCGTTTTTTTCTATCTAGTCCCTAATTACCCAGAGGATGGTTAGTCGGGCGCGACTAATTTCTTACGGATTCATGACCACACAGCGGGGATGTCTCTCCTGTCGCCTGAGATAATCCAGCTAATCGACAAGGGTTCTATAGATTCCCACAAGACCGTCCACTAACACAGATAAGTCGAAGATTTATAAAATCAACTGACTTACCGTGTTTGTTATGGAGGTGATCAGGCTCCGTCAGTGGGCAGCCCTGGGTCGTCTGTTTCACCCTGTGATTGTCGGTTGTCCGGATTCCGATATCCCCTCAAATGTGGTCCCATCTGGGGTGCCAATTGTCAGGGTAGCTTCCTTCTCCCTGTTATCTCACACCGAATAACCACCTCTGTAAATTGAAAACTGAATGCATTCATGGAAGAAGGTACACTACACAGACAAATGTTGGTAGACATCTTTCCCTCAGTTCAGTAGGAAGTGAACTAACTTTATTTGAACAAAGAACACAAAGAAATCTTCTCTGTAGGAAGGTGGGATGTGCTTAAGCCCCATTGGCTCCATTGAGCTGTAAATCCATCTGTACACTCCTTTTGCATTCCAGGGGTGGTGTCTTCCATAGGCGTGTTTCTCATACATTCTATATCTTGTTTCATTTAAAAATCTTTGTAATATACTGATTTTTAGTTTATATAAAGTAATAATGTTTTTGCAAACAATATACATGGTAATGATCCCTGACACTACCTACAGCAGGGTTGTGTGTGGTACCATCTACAGAGGGGGTGTATTCCGGGCATCTCAAAGCCCTGGCAGACATTAAAGTGCAGCACTGCTTACATTGAAGCAGCACCTTAGACCCAGTTCTAGGCTGCCAACGTTTGAATACGTGACAACTGCACGGGGCATCGGAGTTGGAACGTATGGCTGTCATGAAGAGGTTAATAATGTGTGCCTTTTTTATCACAACATATTGGTGTAAAGAATAAAAGGTGACGTAGGGAAGAGAAAAGTGTCTAACATATCTTTCAAAATGTGGCAAATTTATCATAAAGAGTATGCCATTATGATAAATTTGGCACCATCTCTGCCTGTCTGGTCTAGTTTTATACTGTCTAAATTTAGGGCAGAATTAATAAATCTACCAAACAGTGGTTTAGTTTGTGGCTTTTTTATGTGTCTATTTTTCCAAAATACAGCATAGTCAGAGTGTGGGGCTTTTCATGGCGTATGTTGTACTTTATATACTTCAATAGGTTTTTTAACATGACTTATAAAACACATAAAAAAAGGCATGTACAAAAAAGACACCATCTAAAAAAAAACATTAAAAATACCATAAAATCTCGTACAACTTTGGAAAACAGCAGGCGTTTTTGTATATTTTTTCATCACTTTTAAAAGCTCAAAAAACCCTGTGTAAACCCGGCAGGGGTCTGTAAGTTATGTGTTTCCATCTATTGTGAAACTACATCTCTCAGCCGCTGGAGAACCACAGACTGCCGACCATTGCCCTAAAATAATAATTTTAACAATACATTTTTTTCCCTTAATACCAAACTGCTAAGGTATTTCAGCAGCATAATTCCAGAAATTAAGATATTCAAAACATTATGTACTACTACTACTACTACTACTAGTTAAATTGGTAATAAATACTACTGCTAATCTAATTTAAATTTAGAGTTAACGTCTTTTTAAAATAAAATTTGGCATGTGAGAATTTTTTTAAGATGAATGCTCTTTAATATGTATTTTTGCATGAAGTATTTTACATGTTTTTGTGAACAGCAATTTAACATTCAAACTAAGATCAATATTAGAATTTCTGTAATATTTCTTTTGAAAATGTGTAAAAAAGATTGATTTTCAATTGCTGTTCACAAAAACATTTTACAATATTTGACTTTTCATGCACTGCATGAACAGAAATGTTCATGCATAGTAAAAATTAGCTATTTGATTAACTGAGAAGCGTATCTATATTTATGATCATAATAGCAGTATCCATGAGTGACAGCAAATACTGAAAGCCATAGCAAACACTGAAATTTCACTAACACTTCAGAATATGATGCATTTTTTATTCTGTGTTAATACAATTATAACAGTTTAAACACTTTTATGGAGTCTTACCAAGGAAAGTTGAGATAATGGAGATCTGGACTCTAAATGTACTAGGGATTAGTCACTTCTTAAATCCATCCTGCAGGAGTTGGAGGATATCTCCAAAAGTTGGCTCCTCTGCTGTAGCTGATAAAATTGGTGGAGTGTCTGAAAATTGCCCGCAGTTTAATGGCATTGGAGAACAAACCAATCTCCGCAGGAGTCCATAGACTTTGATCTGTCTTTTCTGAAACATAGGCACCCCATCCTTGGATTGATGCATCGGTAGTCAGAACTCTACACTGAGGAGGAATTATACTTCTGCGATGCTTCCAATCTATCCAACAGAAAAAGTAGTCCCTTGTTCACTGGGATAACCTGAAAGGTCTAGTTTAAGACCTTTTTTTTTTTTTTTTTTTTTTTAGTTAGTACGGCTGAAAAAAGACAAATGTCCATCAAGTTCAACCAAGGGAAGGGAAAAGGGAAGGAAACATTTCTACACATAGGAGCTAATATTTTTTTGTTCTAGGAAATTATCTAACCCTTTTTTAAAGCCATCTACTGTCCCTGCTGTGACCGGCTCCTGCGGTAGGCTATTCCATAGATTCACAGTTCTCACTGTAAAGAAGGCTTGTCGCCCCTGAAGCTTGAACCTTTTTTTCTCCAGACGGAGGGAGTGCCCCCTTGTTTTTTGAGGGGGTTTTACAAGGAACAGGATTTCACCATATTTTTTGTATGTGCCATTAATATATTTATATAAGTTAATCATGTCCCCCCTTAGTCGTCTTTTTTCAAGGCTAAATAGGTTTAATCCTTTCAATCTTTCCTCATAACTTAAATTCTCCATGCCCCTAATTAGTTTTGTTGCTCTTCTTTGGATTTTTTCCAACTCCAGGGCATCCTTTCTATGAACTGGAGCCGAGAACTGAACTGCATATTCTAGATGAGGCCTCACTAATGCTTTGTAAAGTGGTAATATTACATCCCTGTCCCGCGAGTCCATGCCTCTTTTAATACACGACAATATCCTGCTGGCCTTTGAAGCAGCTGATTGACACTGCATGCTGTTATTGAGTTTATGATTTACAAGTACACCCAGATCCTTCTCAACAAGTGAATCCGCCAGTGTAGCTCCCCCTAGGACATATGATGCATGCAGGTTGTTGGTACCCAGATGCATAACTTTACATTTATCTACATTAAACTTCATCTGCCAAGTGGACGCCCAAACACTTAGTTTGTTTAAATCTGCCTGCAATTCATGAACATCTTCCATAGACTGAACTATATTACATAGCTTGGTGTCATCTGCAAAAATAGAAATAGTGCTATTAATCCCATCTTCTATATCATTAATAAATAAGTTGAATTATAGTGGTCCCAGCACTGAACCCTGGGGTACACCACATATTACCGGGCACCATTCAGAGTAGGAATCATTGACCACAACTCTCTGGATACGGTCCTTAAGCCAATTCTCAATCCAATTACAAACTATATTTTCTAAACCTATAGTCCTTAATTTACCCATTAGGCGTCTATGGGGGACAGTGTCAAATGCCTTTGCAAAGTCCAAAAACACTAAATCCACAGCGGCCCCTCTGTCTAGACTTCTGCTGACCTCTTCATAAAAACAGATTAGGTTAGTTTGACAACTTCTGTCCTTAGTAAAACCGTGCTGACTGTCACTTATAATGCTATTTATTGTCACATAATCCTGTATATAGTCCCTCAATAGCCCCTCAAACATTTTCCCCACGATGGATGTTAAGCTTACTGGTCTATAATTACCCGGGGAAGACCTAGAGCCCTTTTTGAAAATAGGCACCACATTTGCGCTGCGCCAGTCCCTTGGCACTATACCAGTCACTAGAGATTCTCTGAATATTGTGAAAAGGGGGACAGAAATAACTGAACTAAGCTCTTTAAGAATTCTAGGGTGTAACCCATCTGGTCCCGGGGCCTTGTGCACATTTATTTTATTTAATTTAGCTTGGACCATCTCTACATTCATCCAATTCAGTATATCAACTGATATATTAACAGCACTGGCAGCGGCTACATCAGCTGCTCTTTCTTCAGTTGTATATACAGAGCTAAAGAACCCATTTAGTAACTCTGCCTTCTCTTGATCCCCTGTGACCAACTCCCCATTACCACTATCTAGGGGTCCTACATGTTCAGACCTTGGCTTTTTAGCATTTATATACTTGAAGAATTTTTTGGGATTTGTTTTACTATCCTTGGCCACCTGCCTTTCATTTTGTATTTTTGATAATTTTATTACATTTTTACAGATTTTATTAAGCTCTTTATATTTTACAAAGGCTACAGCTGTACCCTCAGATTTGTATTTTTTAAATGCCCTTTTTTTGTCGTGTATTGCCCCTTTCACAGAAGGTGTAAGCCATGTGGGGTTTAATTTGAGTCGTTTATACTTGTTACCTATAGGAATAAATTTTGCACTATAATAACTCAAAGTAGATTTGAAAATCTCCCATTTATCATTTGTTCCATTATTTGACATTAGTTCTTCCCAGTCCATATCCTGAATTGCAGCCCTCATCCTGGGGAAATTGGCTTTCTTAAAATTAAATGTTTTTGCCCTCCCAGCCTGTGTTTGTTTTTTACAGTAAAGGTAAAATGTAACTATATTATGATCACTGTTACCGAGGTTTTCACGAACATTGACATTCCCAACAAGATCTGCATTATTAGAAATGACCAGATCCAACAGAGCTTCACCTCTAGTCGGGTCTTCCACAAACTGGCCCATAAAATTTTCCTGCAACAGGTTGAGGAAATGTCTCCCCTTTGCAGTTGAAGCTGAACCATGACACCAATTAATATCCCGGAAATTAAAATCTCCCATTATCACTACAGTACCCGCCTGTGCAGCCCGCTCCATCTGTTTATATAGCTGAACATCCATCTCCTCAGTTATATTGGGGGGGTCTATAGATTACACCAAAAGTAATTCTTTCAGTATTTACCTCCCTTTCTAGTTCCACCCACAAGGTTTCAACCTCCTCACAATCTTCACCCACTATTGTCTCTTTTACACTCGCCTTCATATCATTTCTCACATACAGACATACACCACCACCTTTCCTATTTGTCCTGTCTTTCCGAAAAAGTGTAAAACCCTGTAGATTTACAGCCCAGTCATGTGACCTCTCTAGGACTGAAGAGGACTGAGATGTAATTTGGTCCAGAGAATTGCATCTGTCACAGCCAACATTAGGCCAAGCACTCGCATGACTTGTCCTATGGAAACTGGTATGGGTTTTAACAGATCTTGTATCTGGGAGTCAAAAAGTTCACCATTTGAGGAATAAGACAGAGTCTAATTCTCAGAGTCTACTACAAAACCACGGGATTGGCACGTCCAGGTCGGAATCAGCATAGATTTCTTGATGTTCCCAAACCCATTCTACATAGGATATTTAGGTTATTACTCTGTTCTTGTGTCTTTGTAGGATCATAGTTGACCCTGCTTTGACCAGCCAATTATCTAGATACGGCACAATGACACCATTAGGACCAGTATGTGTTGTTTTATCGTGAACTATTTTTAAACAATAAAATATTTTTTATTGGAAAAAGGGGGTTTATTTCATTTTGGAGAAACTGTTTTTCATTTATTTTGTATGGTCGCTTATATTGTCCTACCTAGTGTTCATGGACAGGTGGCTGCTCCTCTCCCCATTGATAATTTTTTCCTTTTTAAAGTTGGAATTGGATAAGAGTAGGACCCCATGCACATGGCCGTGCCCATAATTACGGCCCGGCCGCCGAAGGCCGTCCGCATTTTTGGGCTGTGCTCCCATATAAAGTAGTACAAAGTATGGGAGCACGGCCCGTAAAATGCAAAAAAATGGACATGTTCCATAATTTTCGGAACATTTCTATGGCACGGACACCCATCCATAGCGATACGGAAAGTTCTCCGTGGCCAATAGAACTGAATGGGTCCGTAAATGCGGACCATATTACGGTCCGCAATTACGGACAATTGTTATGGTCGTGTGCATAGGGCCTAAGGTTTTTTCTTGCCCTTCTGTTTATGCATGTGATCTTTTAAGCTCCTCAGTACTTGTACAGGCTCTGCACTGACAGGCTTTACTTAGCTGTCCAATTTACAGCTCGCTTTCTAGAGATAAAGCTGTTTTTAACTCATGGTTGGAATCTACCTAGCCTTTCGCCGCCGACGTGTTCAGCGACTGAGTCCTATAGAAGCTCCTGGTTTGTGCGTGTGCCGTCATGGGTTCAGCAACCGTAGCTTGCGACCGCTGAGTGGTGACTGCTAAGCAGTGAAAAGTATACATCTATTCATGTTCTAAGCCCTGTTATAGCGTATTGCTGTATCTTTGAATTGTGGGTACATAACAAAGTAGGTGACTTTGATCAGTGGCGGATTATATAGACCATAGGCCCTGGGCTGTTTCACACACTTGGGCCCCCCTTTCCCACCGCCGCTCTGCTGTGTCTATAGTGAACACCACCTTTTGTGCAAGCATTAACAAATGGTTGTTACGATTCCCCTTGTCAAAGGGCTTTGTCCCTACATACTGACAGTCTCCAACCATCGCTGACTGTATCACACTGTGTAGGGACACAACCTCTTCACAATGGGAATGGTAACATGCATTTGTCTATTAGTTCTGACTACATAAAGACTTTATGTGGAATACAAGAATTTCCTACAACAGACATGTCAGGAGAGGGGACAGATCCCCTATAGATCCAGTGACTCACAAGTGACGTCTTCTCTGATGGGAGTTGTTTTCTTTTCTCCTGATAATACATCTTTGCCCATCACTTCTGCAGCCATTTCCAGCCTCTATAGAAACACACAAATTTAGACACAAAGGCCAAGGACAATACATTAAATGGGTAGTCCGGGCACAGACCGGTTTTTATAATAATGACCTATCGATGTGCCTGGATAACCCCTTTTACTCATACTAATAAATTTGGACCCCAGACTAGATCATAGAATACATATAGATCCAGACCTTCTAAACTATTGCAGTCCCCAGACCCAAGTACAAGCACCCTAAATAAATACAGACCTCAGACCAGATCCCTACATACAGACATCAGACCTGACCGCCTAAACTAATAATGACCCCAAACCTGACTCACTTAATACAGACCCCAGACCCTAAACTAACACAGACGCCTAAATAAAGACCCCTAAACTAATTTACCCTAGACCATTCCCCCTAAATACAGACCCCCATAAACTAATACAGACCCCAGACCCCAAAATACAGACCCCCTAAATACAGACCCCAGACCTCAAACTGATACAGACCCCCTAAATACAGATCCCAGACCTCACCCCCCCTACACTAATAATGACTTCAGACCTGACTCCCTTAAGTAATACAGACCCCAGACCAGACCCCCTAATCTAATACAGACCCCATACCAGACCCGTAAATACAGACCCCTAAACTAATACAGACCCTAGAAGAGGCACCCTAAATACAGACCCCACATGTCAAACTAATACAGACCCCCTAAATACACACCCCAGACCCCTTAAACTAACACAGACCCCTAAATATACAGACCCTAAACCACTTAAACTGATGCAGACCTCAGACCCCCTAAATACAGACCCCAGACCCCTTAAACTAATACAGACACCAAATATCCTAAATACAGACCAGACCCCCTAAATACAGTCCCCAAACCAGATCCCCTAAATACAGACCCCTTAAACAAATCCATCCTCTTATACTTACATAGCAGCTCACCTCAGTCTTCTCTGCGGAGTCTTGCTGCTGCTCACGGACTTGCGGTCATGTGACCAGCAGGTCTCTAAACAGTAGTAAGAACTTCAGAGATGAGGTCATGTGACCTTATGTCTAAAGGTCCTTTTGCAGGACATATACAATGCCGTTTCATCGCATATTTTGGCGCGATTCGCGGCAAAATCGTGGCAAAGACACGACAAAACTACATTGTACTTTGGGCGGCCATGGGCCCCCCGGGAGCCTCGGGCCACAGGCGGCCACCAAAAATGGACTATGATGATCCGCCATTGACTTTGATATTAGACTTGGGTGTTCATTGGAGATTTAATTCTCAGTCAGTCACAACCCATACATGCTAAATGCTTGCGGCAGCCCTGCCATCTTTCTACACTGCCCATTGTGGTCTCACATGCGTAGTGTACAATTTGCAAACATAGAATGACAGCCTGCCAAACTGGGGGCATTATGTAAGTCTCCAAAAGCCTCCATGAGGTCACAAAGATGTTATGATCTTAACTTATCCGTCTGCAAGACGACATTCAAAAAGAGATCCATAGAGAAGACCTGCTGACATTGTTTAAATCCAGGTCTATTGCTTCAGACTTGAGAGAGTTAGACTAACCGGATTTAGACTCTACGGCAGGACACAGGGCAGTTGGCGAAAGCCATAGGTGGCAGACGGGACGTCTAAGAGCAACCTATGTGCCTTAGACAGTGTTCACATAGAGTTTTTTTGCAGTTGGAAAAATCTTTTGACCTGTTGGCAGAACATTTGCCGCATTTTATCGTGCCGCTTTTTGCCCACTGCCATTGAGTGCCATGGGCTGTGGAAATCCTGAAAGGGAGAACCCAAAACTTGAAACACCAGATCCTTGACCCCTGCCTGATGGCTAGTCTTAGGAATTTTCTGTGGGTTAGGCCCATCAGGACATGCAGATATGAGTCCTAACCATATAATCGCCGAACTCTAAAATGAATTTTACAGATCCGATAGTCTCCATTCCAAACTTTTCACTTTTGAATAAAGGTATTAAGGTACCTCATATTGATAATGTTTCTGAGCCTCCTATCCGGTTTGAGTATTAGAAATATTTGCGAATAGACACCCCACTGGTCTTTTGGTACCTCTTCTAATACATTTTT
Organism: Rhinoderma darwinii; assembly: GCF_050947455.1. Classification (NCBI taxonomy): domain Eukaryota; kingdom Metazoa; phylum Chordata; class Amphibia; order Anura; family Rhinodermatidae; genus Rhinoderma; species Rhinoderma darwinii. Next base: position 224,400,061 of record NC_134689.1, read on the forward strand.
GAGAGTGAATTCTATCAATGCCTGTAGCATTGCAAGTTCCCTTGAAGGTTAGGACAGCAGGCTAGTAAGGACGAGCTTTTCTCTTGGGGCAAATAAATACTATAATGTAGCCATGTTCTACTATACTTTTATCCAATAGGTCTTGAACCAAATCTCGCCATTGAAAAACACAAAAACATCAGAAATTTAGACACAATACTCTCTGGTGCTAGATATGATTTTCCTCTTTCCATTGATCCTCTTAGTGAGTTGCTCTGGGAGGAAATACTAGATTGATCTCTGGTTAACAAGGGAGCTCCGAAGAAAGAGGCCCTGTGTTGCGCAAAACTACACCTGCAAAAAAGTCAGTGAGAAAAGGGCCTAAGGCACATAGGTTGTTCTTAGACCTCCCGTCTGCCACCTATGGCTTTGGACAACTGCCCTTTGTCCTGCCGTAGAGTCTAACTCTGGTAACTCCCTGAAGTCTGAAGCCATAGACCTGGATTTAAACAATGTCAGCAGGTCTGCTCAATGGATCCCTTTTTGAATGTCGTCTTACAGACAGATAAGTTAAGATCATAATATCTTTGTAACCTCATGGAGGCTTTAGAGACTTACATAATGCCCCCAGTTTGGCAGGCTGTCATTCTATATTTACAAATTGTACATTACGCATGCGAGACACTGCGGGAAGTGTAGAAAGATGACAGGGCCGCCGCAAGCATTTAACATGAGAAGAGAAAGATGATCCAGTGCCAATGGTAGTATTTAAAAGGGAAGAACAATTCCCATGTTTATTGAGAAAATATTGAAAATCTTTGGAGCGAGACGCAGTCTCAAGGCAAGAGTAAGCAGGGAATGTACCCGAGCCTACGCGTTTCGAATGCACACTGCGTTCTTAATCATGGCAAAGGAAGTTGAGACCGTGTGTTTCTGCCCAACCTATGTATAAATTTGTCAGCTGTTAAGAGTGCTACGTAGATGTCAGCGATTGGTTGGAAAAGCTGGTATGGGAATGACTAGCAACCAGCTACAGGTGAACAAAGACTGCATAAGGTTGACATAGTTTAATTTGTAAACCAGACAAAAAGCATACTTCTAAAGTTTTAGTAGTATTATTCAACCAGTTTAAGTTGCAGTGGATAAATGACAACACAAAAGGGGAAAAGACGCACACGGTCTCAATTGTACTCATACATATATAGCAAGCAGATATATTATAATGGTACATACGGATATATTAAAAACAATTACACACTAGAAATAGATTAAATTAAAAAAGATCGAAGAAAATAATATTGACTAACTATATTTTGCTAGTCATTCCCATACCAGCTTTGCCATGATTAAGAACGCAGTGTGCGTTCGAAACGCGTAGGCTCGGGTACATTCCCTGCTTACTCTTGCCTTGAGACTGCGTCTCGCTCCAAAGATTTTCAATATTTTCTCAATAAACATGGGAATTGTTCTTCCCTTTTAAATACTACCATTGGCGCTGGATCATCTTTCTCTTCTCCTGCAATACATACCGCGAGCCGTCGCGGGGATCCAAGCGACATCTCAGCAGACGCAGAACAGGTGAGCTGGAGGCTTTCTCCCTTTTAAGTATTTAACATGTATGGGTTGTGACTGACTGAGAATTAAATCTACAATGAACACCCAAGTCTAATATCAAAGTCACCAACTTTGTTATATACCCACAATTCAAAGATACAGCAATACGCTATAACAGGGCTTAGAACATAAATAGATGTCAACTTCTCACTGTTTAGCAGTCACCACTAAGCTGTTGCAAGCTACGGGTGCTGCGCCCATGACGGCACACGCACAAACCAGGAGCTTCTACAGCACTCAGTCGCTGAGCACGTCGGCGGAGAAAGGCTAGGTAGATTCCAACCAGGAGTTAAAAACAGCTTTATCTCTAGAAAGCGAGCTGTAAATGAGACAGCAGAGTAAAGCCTGTCAGTACAGAGCCTGTACAAGTACTGCAGAGCCTAAAAGAAAATCACATGTATAAATAGAAGGGCAAGAAGAAAAATCCTTAGGCCCCATGCACACGACCGTAAAAATTGTCCGTAATACTTTGTATGATATCACGGCCCAAAAATGTGGGCGGCCGGCCGTGTCCGCGATTGCGGGCTATGATTATGGGCACGGCTGTGTGCATGGGGCCCTACTCTTATCCAATTCCAACTCTAGAAAGGAAAAAGTATTCACCTGGCCATGAACATTAGGTAGGACAATATAAGCGATCAAACAAAATAAATAAAAATCTGTTTCTCAAAAATCTAAATAAACCACCTTTTTCCAATAAAAAAGACTTTATTGTTTAAAAATAGTTCACCATAAAAAACACATACTGTATGGTATCGTTGAAATCATAATGACCAAAAAAAAATAACGTAAACGTGTTAGTAATACAGCTAGGTGTAAAAAAAAAAACACAAACAAATTATACTGGTTTGCTGTTTTTTTTCCTATTCCCTTCACACTCCAAAACAATGAATACAAGTTCATTTTATGAATACAGCTGTTATCACCAGGGGACACTCCAGCTAGACATACAATTCCTCTGCTACAGCAGACCCTGCGGGTTCCCACAAAGCGTAAACGCTGCGGAATTTCGGCAATGGAATTCTGTATGGAAATTACACAGAGTTTACAGTAGCAGCAAAGTGGGTGAGATTTAGTACATCTGATGCCCATGCTGCAGAAAAAAAATGCAGCATAAACGTTAATAAATTGACCTGCAGTGCGGAATTTAATTCCATGTCAATTTATGCTGTGTTTTCATTGCTTTTCTGCTGCGGGTTTTCCCCATTGAATTCAATGGGGATGCAAAACCCGCAACAGAAAGCCATGTGTTGCGACTTTTGCGGCGTATTCCCAGCGTTTATGCTGCAAAAATCGCAACGTTGGAAAAACAAAAACAAACATAGTTACCCAGAACGCTCTCCTTCTTCGTGCAGTCCGGCCTCCTGGGATGGCGTTGTATCCCATGTGACCACTGAAGCAAATCACAGGCTGCAGCATCACATGGCCTGAAACAAAATCCAGGGAGGCGGGAGCGGACGTCAGAGGAGGAAAGTATGTGCGCTTAATTACGCAGCGGAATTTCCGTTCCAAAAAATCGCACTTCAATGTGGTGCGATTTTTTGGGACAGAAAGTCCTATGGATTCCAGGTCGGATAGGCTGCATGGTTTTTACGTAGCGTATCCATCCCGTGGGAACCCGGCCTTACAATGTAGTATTCACATGTTTTCAGCAGCGGGTTGTCCAAAGTGGGGAAATTAACCCCTCTATGACATCCAAATGCCCTGATAGGACATTTGGAAAGGGGATCTCTTGCTTAACATTTTTTAGGATGGGTGCCCACTTATTTGTAGTATTCGTTTCTGCTCTGTAGTATGATTTAAAGGCTTTTGACAAATTAACATAAACTTGACTTAATTTTTTTTCCATCCATCATCCAACACAATAAAAAAAAATAAAAGAAAGATCATGGCTGAACTGATCACGACTGATGACTTCTGTTATGATGCATACAGTATAAATAAGATCCATTGACTGATCCACAATGATCAGTTTTTATTCAAGAAAGTCAGCAGAGTCTCAGACTTTACTCTACACAAAATTACTATGTATCTTTATATCTCGCTATGTTAATCTTCTTTTAAGACAACATAAAGTTGTGCATTACCAGTTACTTTCCCAACCTCAACAACTTACCACACGTTGCAGTATCCATGTGCCACCTCAGTCTGCCAATAAAATATTCACACGCACTATATACACTCCTCAACATTGAAATTGCTACACAAGAAGGGCAAGCCGTAAGGTTATGCAAATCGAGGAAGTAGCGAGTGTCACGAAGATCTGCAAATGAGAACATTTTCAAGCACCTAGCTCGAATACGTGATGTGGGAAAAGCATAAAAGACAGATTGAAAGCAGCTTTTTTAGCCACATGAAACCTCAAAAATCGGATCAAGTGGTGTCACGGCGGACATCCCATACCAGCGATATCGACGAACAGCGACAGTGGCAAAGGCCGAGGGTCGGCTGAAACGTCTTACCAAGTCGCTTACTACCTCAACATTACCGCTTTTGTTGCAATAAAACTTAAATTTATTTGCATCTGGATCTCTTGTGTGCCTCTGTGTGTGCTGGGGTTATATATTTCCAATATTGTGGCATTTTCGTCCCTACCATACTAGCACCACGCTAACCGATTGCGGAGTGCATCCCAATATCTATCTTTAGGCTAAGGTGTAAGCACTGTTCATCGCTGCATGTCCCAGAGGTTGGGAGAACAACAACAAATGGGAATGACAGCAAGAGGTGCATGGAGGTAAACCTCTGCATGAACGGACCATCTGATAGGAAGAATGGTGCATAATGATCCATTCTGTACTTCACATCGATTCTGTAAATCGGACTTCACATCCCCAGCCTAGGGCGGCAACCAGTGTCGACAAAAACCATCAGAAGATGCTTGCACTACATTGGGCTATGAGCCAGACGTCCATCTACAGGTGTTCTGTTGACCACACGACACCACTCTCAAAGGCTATAATGGTGCACAGTTAGACAGCAATGGAGAATGGAATGGAGGTCTATCCTCTTTAGAGATGAGTCCCGCTTTGTCTCGGACGCAAAATTTGGTTTGGAGACCGCGTGGACAATGCCATGAAGAGGCCTTCACAGGGAATGTCGCACCGATCCTTCTCCCGGAATTATGGTGTAGGGTGACATAATGTACCGTAGCCGGAACTCTCTAGTCTTAATTTCATGCAGGGGCGTAGCTAAAGGCTCATGGGCCCGGGTGCAAGAATTCAGCTTGGGCCCCCCTACCACTCCCCAACACCACCATCATCATTATCATCAGACCCCTGTGCGTGCCTATGCCCAGACGCTTTGCCCAACAGCCCCCATAGTATAATGCCCCCACACAGTATAATGCTCCCATAGCTGCCCCCACACAGTATAATGCCCCCCCATAACAGCCCCATACGGTATAATGCTCCCCATATCAGCCCCCATACAGTATAATTCCCCCATATCAGCCCCCATTCAGTATAATGCCCCCATCTTATCAGCCCCCATGCCATATCTGCCCCCCATGCAGTATAATGCCCCCCACACAATATCAGCCTCCCCATACAGTATAATGCCCCCATATGTGCATAATAAAAAAAATAGCATAATTACTTGCCTATCCCCGCTCCCACGTCGGGTGGAAGATCCTTCGCCTCCTCCGGTGTGTACTATGACTGACTCAGTGCAGGCAGGCGCGATGATGTCGCTACATCACTCCTGCCTTCGTCGAGCCGCTCAGGGCACAGTGAATTCTGGATCAAGGAGATGCCAGCTCCTTGCTCAAGGATTGAATGGAACCGGGACCTCGGTGAGTGACTCGCGACCCCCCGGAGGTCTTCACACGAACCCCCAGGGGGACGCGACCCACAGTGTAGGGATGTCACGATACCAAAATTTGGACTTTGATACCGATACTTCGTTTACAGTAATAAAAAAAAAAAGTTCTTCCGTTTTCTGACATGAGGCGCGCGGTGCGATGATGAATTTTGAATGCGCCTCACATTAATAGTAATTAATCCCGTCATATTTCTCAGTCATAATGGGTTAATGTGCGAGGTACATGATGGGGTTAATTACTATTAATGTGAGGAACATGGAGGTAAAATTCATCACACCTCGTGCCGCACAATAAGTGATAGAAAGCAGTTTATTTTATTTTTTTACAGAGTACACATCACAAATAATGCAAAAAAAAATCGTTGTGCAGGTTATTACGGCCGCGCCAATGCCGAATATGTGTATATTTTATGTATTGAGACCTATTTTAATGTTTATTGTAAAAAAGGTGAATGTGTATTTTTTTTATTTAACATTACTTTGTTTTTAAACTTTAATGTACTGGCATATATCAGATATATGTCAGTACATTAGCCTGTGGACAGATAGTACACAGGCAGTTGTTAGAACATACCTCAGTATGCCCTAACAGGAAATATGGTAAGACAGCCCTGGGGTCCTTCAATAGACCCCAGGGCTGTCTGCCCATATATGGTATGGCCCTCGATCGCATCACAGGAATTCCCTGTGACACGATCCAGGGGCATCCCCCCTTCTCATTTTCCCCTGAATGCTGCAGTCGGCTTTGATTGCAGCATTCAGGAGAATAGCGGCGGAGATGAAAGGTTCCTCTGATCTCCGCCGTTATAGAGCGGGGCTGCGGCTGTGTAATACAGTCATTGCCCCGCTCCTGACAGTAAGTGCGCGCGCGGTCAGCATGAGGAGATGCTGCCGGCGCTGCACTAATGAGCGGCGATCAGGCACTGAAGACAGAACATGGGGGTGCCATGTTCTGTCTTCAGTGCCGCAGATCATTAGTGCAGTGCCGGCCGCATCACATCATGCTGACGGCGCGCACATGTCAGGGCTCAGGAGCGGGGCAATGGCTGTATTACACAGTCGCAGCCCCGCTCTCATAGTCATGTGTACTATACTGTATTGTGAAGTTTGCGGTGGAGAGAGGAGTTGGGGCTGTGATTTAACGGCCCTCCCCCCTCTCCACCGCAAACAGCACAATACAACACAAGGCATCACAACACAACACATTACATCACAATACATTACAACACAACACAGACTGCAGCTCACCTGGAGTCCTCGGCACCGACTCTTCCACTCCACTGTCTGGAAGACGTGTCAAGTGACAACACGGTCACATGGTACACTAAGTGTACCATGTGACCGTAACCAGGAAGTGCCGGCTTTACGGCACAGAAGATTTTTTTGGGAAGCATACAGTATGGCAACGGGGGCCCGTGGGCCCCCCAGGCTTAGGGGCCCGGTCGCAAGTGCGACCGCTGCGACCCCTATAGCTACGCCACTGATTTCATGTACACTAACCGCTCGCGTTACATGGATTTGGTTGTGGAACCAGTGGTACGGTAATTTCTCCAAAGTGTACCAGAAGCCGTTTTTTATCAGGACAACGCCAGGCTGCTTGTTGCTCGTAATGGAATCATTGGACGAATCCGGCCTTAGATCAGGGAATACTAATCAGAGGGAAAGATTATCTTGGTGCAATAACTCCTGGTGAGCGATCACCAGGCAGGGAAATACACTCTTGTAGTGGCACTGCTGGACGCCGTAAATGCCGATGCTTATGTGCATACAAGCGGCACAAACTCATAGCTAAATATCAACTCAGCTGTTCACAGCGCTTGAATAGTGCGTGAGCAGTGGATCGAACAGCAGACTTGCTGTTTTGATTCTTCGGTGTCTGGCCTGCTGCTGGGCAACGTGCTTTCCGCAATTACTGGAGAGAGGGGCAGCGCTTTCCAAGTTGCTCTCATTGTAACTTATGTTGCCAGATTTTCATAACAAACAATAAAAATGTTACTAGTACTAATTCTAACATTAGTATCTACTTATGTTGCCTTACGTTTCATTTTGCCAGACTGCTACAATCAATAACACTGCTGGCAATAAAATGAAATAAAATGAAAATAAAACTAAATGTCTGTTGTCTACATGTCATGATACTACACTGGCGCGTGCAGTTGGTTGCGTAATAACATCTAGTGAGACACACTCAATGCATCGCTCAGAGCAAGTCTGCATAACCCGGTTTGATACAGACTCATTCTTAGAGCAAATTTTATATCAGAAAGCAATATAGTGTGGCGTTCCTGGGTCACAAACATTACAACATAGTTTGGTCTATGGATCCGCCCTACTGTTAATATTTGATCCATGCACCTTTCCCTCTTCATTCCCATTCAACTATTCCTATTATATATGCTGAATGGGATTTGTGAATTTAATAAAGTGTTCTTAAATTACGGACAGTTCACACCATCCCTGTTAAGGTAACCATACCTTTCTAAGCTGGTTGTTTTATTATTTTTTCTTTGTCAAGAGATCTTATGCTTGTTGCCCTAATCTTCCTTACATTTCCACCTTTCATTTTACATTTGTGCTTGTTGCTCGTGCTACTGTGAACAGCCTGCGTAGCCTAAACTTGCTACTATGGCCTACAGCATCTCCAGACTTGTCTCCGATTGAGCACATCTGGGAAGTCATTGATCGACAATTGCAGATAGAGCTGCCAGCAGCCAATCTTGAAGATTTGAGTGCCCAAGCGCATTCAGCGTGGCATAATATTCAATAGGCAACCGTTAATAAACTCATTGATAGCATGCTAGGACGTGTAAGTGCATGTATTTCTGCACGTGGCGCTAATACTCGATACTGAGTAAATCAAGATGTTTGGAATATTTTGTTTATATTTTTTTATTATGTGCATAGGATTAACATGTCTATCGATACCGTGATTTTCACAATTCCAAAATGTTTCCTTCCTGGTGTTGCAATTTCAATGTTGTAGTTTTGGATTGTCTTCTACTTTTTTATAGATTGTACATAAAATTATTGTATATGCAACACACCCGTGCCACATAAAGACACATTTACCTGCAAATGAAAGCTCATGCAAACCCTCATTTCAAAACTTTGTACAATGTCCCAGTTATATGGAGCTACAATATGGTGCCCATAGATATTTGTGGGGTACTACTGTACCTATATATGTCTCCAATTGAATATGTGCCATGTTCATTCTGATGTAATAATATGGACATATTCTACGTAATGTGGTGCTGTACAGAGCTACCATACTTCCATGCAGTTGCAGGGTATCTATGTGTCTTTGTGCATGTTCCATGCACGTGGTTTTACATTAGGCCTTAGACCGCTATTCTACTAAACCATCTAATGGAGTAAGTAAATTTGGGATGCGACTGTTACTATTATTTTATTGATGTGTTATGAGATCAAATACCTTTTCTCATTTGACTGAGCTTGCAAAAATCTCTACTCAACAGAGAAATGTGTTTCATCCATATATGTACTATAAAAGTATGACACCATATGAAGTTTCTGACTATTTCAGTCTATTACACCAATGTGAATGTTTTAACCCTTTCAAAACAAGGCCAGTTTTTATTTGGTTTTTTTATTCCACATTTCAAGAGCCATAACTTTTTTATTCTTCTGTTCACAAAGCCGTATGAAGACTTATTGTTTTTCGGAACAAGTTGCAGTTCTTAGTGGCAGTATTTAATGTATCATATAATTTATTAAGAAACTTTAAAAAATTATTTTGTGGGTTGAAATGGAAAAAAATTCCTCCACTTATTTTTGAGTTTTGTTTTTACAGTTGTACACTGCGCGGTAAAAAAGACACGTTAATTTTATTCTGCATTTAAATAGAACTACTTTTTTTTAAATTATTCATTAGAAAAAAATGTTTTGTGTCACCATATTCTGAGACCGATAACTTTTTTTATTGTTCCGTTGATGAAGCTGTGTGAGGATTTGCTTTTTGTGAAGCAAGCTGTCGTTTTTTTGTGGAGCGAGCGAGTTGTAGTTTGTGGTACATACGTGTTTTAAAGGCTTTATTTATAATTTTAGCATAAAAAAAATAAACCGTAAAGTGCGTAGATACAGTAATTGAACAATATAATTGTCACAATATACAAGTCCATACAGTATGTTAACTATGATCATCCTATGCTTAAATGAATATGGGAAATCACATAAACTCAAATGACTGGGAAAACAGCATAAGGCTCAGGACAGTATACCAAATGTTGTACATAACAATCAACAACTCTTGCAACCACATTCACCCCTCAAATACACACAGTTGTACCCTCACTCCCACCCTTTAATACAGATATATCATAGGTCATATCAGCAGCAGTAAAATGTAACAGAATTGCTAATTGTCATATACAGTACAGGGTTACAAGGCAGTGTCTTCTATTTAAAACCAATGTGACCATATCAAATTTGTAAGGGAATTTCCTTTTTTAAATGCAAAATGTGGTATGTAGGCACATATTTATTAATCAGCTCTACCCATTGTGCAAAGCAGTAGCATGTGTGAATTTCCATGACATAACAACAATCTTTTGTGCACAGAAGAGCAAACATCTAAAAATAGGTGGTCATAGAAACCTTGTATGATTTCATAATGCCCAGAAGACAGACATGTGGGGTAAGTAGTGTAGGAAATTAAAATAATCATTTAAATATTGAAGGACTGCAAAGCAAAAGGGGAGAACTTTAGGGAAGGACCACACAGTTTATTCATACTCATAAACATAAATTTAAAATCAGTGCATCAAACGTTTAAAACTCCACGTGGCACACAAACATCTTAATCAGCCTGACTCATGATCCATTCCCTGGAAGCAGCCAATCAACCATTTTATTTCAATTAATAAAATAACAATATGATCAGACTTTAAAAAAAAACAAAAAAAAACAAAACATGTCTCTGGTAGGGCTTAAATGGAGGGCAAAGATTGCAGACCTGAGGCACTTCATTAGGGCATTAGCTGCCATGAGAACCCATCAGCACCCTGCAATCACATAGTTGAAGGGGAAGATGGGATAACTGATGGAGCCCCCCACTGTCCAACAGTTTATTGAGTTTAATTAAATGGGTTAAACAGTCGGGATCTGAGTTATCTTAGGTTGTGAGCCAACTCCATAGCCCCTGTCCCGCTAGGATGTATATTTCCACATATATACATATATATATATATATATATATATATATATATATATATATATATATATATATATATATATATATATATCAGCATTAAGGACATGGTTTAAATCTCTCTTGTTGTGTATGTTTATGTTAAGATAAAAATGACAAAGGGAATATCTGATATTTGAAAGAGAAAAATTACATCCTTTTTTGTTTGATGTTAATTTTGAAATGTTCAAATTAGGGAAAATTTTCTTTGACAAAGATACGTATTGCTACACCCACTCAGCTGGCTCGGATCATTTGTTTCCCAAGAGCTTAAACTTTTTTGATCTGTACATGCTTTGGTGTCTGTGAATTTAAAAAGTTTTACATCTGGGTGGGAAACTGTCTATCTTCCTTTGTGAACTCACCAGTGCTGGCTTAAAATTCATAAAACACCAAATGGCTATTATGATAAGCCTGCACATGCAGTATATAACAATCCAAACACCGCAAGTGCTGTAATTTCTGAGTTCAACAATTTGTGGGCAAGAAATATATGACCCTTTGTCTTTCTTTTGAAGTACTTCCAAAGAAGAGCTTGTCTTCACTTTTGTGGTCTGGGAGGTCCTTTTAAAAGATGTGGTCAGTAGTTAATGTTCTCATGGTTTCTTATTTACCGCTTATAATTGTTCCCATCTTATTGATAATAAAATGCTTTGAAGCAAAAACCAAATAAGGCAATATTAATTCAGTCATCAATTTGGATGAGATAACTCAAAACATAAATTGGCAATCCAAGAAGTTTTATCTGTTGCTGAGTTATGTTAAGGAATACAATACTACATGATAATATATATATATATATATATATATATATATATATATATATATATATATATATATATACTGTATATATAGGGCAGCAATGCACACACATATTTGTACGGGTGTTTGTGCACGTGTGTATATCCACGGAGCCCAACCTTTGACAATGTCCTGAACATCACCTGTAATAAAGGAAAGCCTTGTAGAAAGAGATGGATATAGTCATATTTGAAGTGTTGGTTTTTCTGTTCCTTAGATTCAATAGATGGGCTGCAACACGTAATAGTGAGTGAAAAGAAGAAGAAGAAATTAGCCCATGCGACACATGCGCTAATAAATTCGAAACGGTTGTTTTTTTAACAATTTTTGCTGTATCCCAGGCTGCATCATCCAACGGAAAAAGCCCTCGGCAGTTAAGGAATACCTTTTACCATAAAGGGGTGTACTTGGTCTGCAACACTGTTTAGGTAATTGGTACGTGTCAAAGTAACAGCCACTTGAATGGCAGGACCTAAGATTTCCCAGCAGAACATTGCCCAGAGTATCCCTCTGGCAGCTTGCCTTCTTCCCATAGTTCATCCTGGTCCCATCTCTTTCTCAGGTAAGGGACGCACATACACCGGGCCATCCACATGATGTAAAAGAAAATGTGATTTATCAGACCAGGCTACCATATTCCATTGCTCTACCGTGTTTCCCCGATAGTAAGACACGCCCGATTGTAAGACGTATCGGGGGTTTCAGGGGGGTCAGCTAATATAAGCCGTACCCCGAAAGTAAGACATATGTCTTACTTTCGGGGAAACACGGGGGTATTGCCGCCTCCTGCCCACTTCCGCGCCGCCCCCCTCTCCATACGTCACCGCGCCGTCCCCAGCACTTGTCAATGCCGCCTCCTCCTCCTTAAAACCCGAGCCATAGACTTTTTACGGCTCGGGTTTTAACTTGCTGCCCGCGCGATCGGGCAGCTGAATGTCGGGTCTCCGGCTGTCAGTGACTGCCGGGGACCCTGAGGAGAGGATAGGAGCAGCTTTAGCTGCTTCTGTCTTCTCCGATGTGTTTTTACACAGCGTTCAATGAACGCTGTGTATAGGAATAGAGACAGCAGCAGCGGCGCTGTCTCTATTCCTCCCGGTGATCATGTGACAGGTCACATGATCGCCGGGTCCCGTTAGTGACAGACTGCTGCTGGGTCTAACAAGACCCAGCACAGCCCTATTAGTGACAATCGTCACTATGAGAGGGCTGATTTCCCCTGTAACTGGGGCTGCTGTGCAGCTCCAGTTACAGGGGAAAAGATGGTGTAAAAGAAAGAAAAAAATATATATAAAGTTCCCCAAAGGTCTTTTTTGACCTTTGAGGGACAGACCATAGTAATAAAAAAATAATAAATAATAAAGTAAAGTGCAAAAAATTAGACAATTTTTTCCCAATATAAGACATACCCCGAAAGTAAGACATAGTGGGGCTTTTGGGGATAAAAAGAAAGTAAGACACTGTCTTACTTTCGGGGAAACACGGTATTGTCCAGTTCTGATGCTCACATGCCTATTGAAGGTCCATTTGGCGGCAGAAATGGCTCAGCATGGACACTCTGATTGGTCTACGGCTATGCAGCCACAAATGCAGCAAGCTGTGATGCACTGTGTGTTCTGACACCTTTTTATCATAGCCAACATTAACTATTTTAGCTAGTTGTGCTACAGTAGGTCTTCTGTGGGATCGGACCAGATGGGATAACCTTCTCATCCCATGTGCTTCAATGATCCTTGGGCAACCATGACCCTGTTGCTGGTTCACTAGTAGTCCTTCCTTTGACCACTTTTAGTAGGTATTTATCACTGCATACCAGTGAACCCCACAAGATCTGTTGTTTTTGAGATGCTCTGACCCAGTAGTCTAGCCATCACACTTTGGCCCTTGTCAAAGTCACTCAAATCCCTGTTCCAACACATCACTTCTAGAACTGACTTTTGACTTGCTGCCTAATATATCCCACCCATTGACAGGCTCATTGTAATGGGATAATCAATTTTATTATCTTCCCCTGTTAGTGGTTTAAATTTTATGGCTGTTTGTATTGTATACATACAGTACTGTACAAAAGTTAGATAGTTTTGTAAAAATGCTGCAAAGTAACAATGCTTTCAAAAAAAGATGTGTTAAAAGTTTTTTTTTTATGACTTAACTTAATACAAAGTGAATGAACAGAAGTAGAAATTAAAATTAAATCAATATTTGGTGTGACCACCCTTTGCCTTCAAAACAGCATCAATTCTTCTATATACACTTGCACAAAGTCATGGATTTTGCAGGATTATAGTGAGGTGTATGATGAACCAATTATACCAAACAGATGATAATGATCATCATTTTCATATGTAAGCTGAAACAGTCATTAAATGTAACAGAAACTGCTGTGTAGGAAGTTTAAAACTGAGTGAAGAATAGCCAATCTCTGCTACAAAGGTTAGGTTGTGGAAGACAGTTTCATGTCACAGGTCAACCATGGCGAGACTGAGCACAGCAACAAGACACAAGGTATTTATACTGCATCAACAAGGTCTCTCCGATGTAAAAATTTCAAAGCAGATTGGGGTTTCAAGATGTGCTACACAAGCTCTTTTGAAGAAGCACAAAAGAGCAGGCAACATTGAGGACCGTAGACGCAGTGGTCGGCCAAAGAAACTTAGTGCAGCAGATCAAGGACACATATCTCGCTTACTTCCGTTTGAAATCAGAAGTTGTGCAGCAGTGCCATCAGCTCAGAACTGGCAAAAACCAGTGGGACCCAGGTACACCCATCTACTTTTCGGAGAGGTCTAGCCAGAAGTGGTCTTCATAGAAGAATTGCAGCCGAAAAGTCACAGGTGCTGTGGACTAATGATTCAAAATGTGAAATATTTGGCTGTAACAGAAGGAAGCTAGTTTGCCGAAGGCCTGGAGAGCAGTACAATAAAGAGGTGCCTGTAGGCAACAGTGATGCATGGGGGAGGTTTCTTGCAAGCTTGGGCTGTATTTCAACAAATGAAGTTGGGAATTTGGTCAGGATTAATAGTATCCTCAGTGCTGAGAAATACAGGCAGATATTTATCCATGATGCCATAACATCAGGAAGGCGTCTGATTGGCTCCAAATTTATTTTGTAGCAGGACAATGACCCCAAACATACAGCCAATGTCATCCAGAACTATCTTCAGCGTAAAGAAAAAGAAGTAGCACTGTAAGTGATGATATGGCTACCACAGGGCCCTGATCTCAACATCATCGTTCTGGGATTACATGAAGAGACAGAAGAATTTTGAAGAGTAGATCTGTGGTTAGTTCTCCAAGATGTTTGGAACAACCTCCCTGCCGAGTTCCTTCAAAATCTGTGTGCAAGTGTGCCTAGAAGAAACTATGCTGTTTTTGAAGGCAAAGGGTGGTCACACCAAATATTAATTTGATTTAGATTTCTCTTCTGTCCATTCACATTGCATTTTGTTAATTCTTAAAAAAAACAACTATCAACACTATTTTTCAAAGCATTTTTACAGTATTTGTCCACAACTACCTAAAACTTTTGCACAGTACTGTATGTATACTGTATACATATATATATATATATATATATATATATATATATACACACTACCGTTCAAAAGTTTAGGGTCACTTAGAAATGTCCTTATTTTTGCTAGAAAAGCACCGTTTTTTTCAATGAAGATAACATTAAATTAATCAGAAATACACTCTATACATTGTTAATGTGCTAAATGACTATTCTAGCTGCAAACATCTGGTTTTTAATGCAATATCTACACAGGTGTATAGAGGCCCATTTCCAGCAACCATCACTCCAGTGTTCTAATGGTACATTGTGTTTGCTAACTGTGTTAGAAAAACACAGAAAAAGGCCATACTTACAAATGGACACAGCCAGGTCAGAAACGCTGATGAAGGCGAGTGAGCAAGTGCTTTAAGTAATAATAGGGAGTGGCTATTATTACTTAAAGCACTTGCTCACTCGCCTTCATCAGCGTTTCTGACCTGGCTGTGTCCATTTGTAAGTATGGCCTTTTTCGGTGTTTTTGTATAAATGTCCCTGTTTTTATCTGTTTTAACTGTGTTAGAAGGCTAATGGAGGATTAGAAAACACTTGAAAACCCTAGTGCAATTATGTTAGCACCGCTGTAAACAGTTTTGCTGTTTAGAGGAGCTATAAAACTGACCTTCCTTTGAGCTAGTTGAGAATCTGGAGCATTACATTTGTGGGTTCGATTAAACGCTCAAAATGACTAGAAAAAGAGATCTTTCATGTGAAACTCGACAGTCTATTTTTGTTCTTAGAAATGAAGGCTATTCAATGCGAGAAATTGCCAAGAAACTGAAGATTTCCTACAACGGTGTGTACTACTCCCTTCAGAGGACAGCACACACAGACTCTAACCAGAGTAGAAAGAGAAGTGGGAGGCCCCGCTGCACAACTGAGCAACAAGACAAGTACATTAGAGTCTCTAGTTTGAGAAATAGACGCCTCACAGGTCCTCAACTGGCAGCTTCATTAAATAGTACCCGAAAAACGCCAGTGTCAACGTCTACAGTGAAGAGGCTACTCCGGGATGCTGTCCTTCAGGGCAGAGTGGCAAAGAAAAGCCATATCTGAGACTGGCTAATAAAAGGAGAAGATTAATATGGGCAAAAGCACACAGACATTGGACAGAGGAAGATTGAAAAAAAGTGTTATGGACAGACAAATCGAAGTTTGAGGTGTTTGGATCACACAGAAGAACATTTGAGAGATGCAGAACAACTGAAAAGGTGCTGGAAGAGTGCCTGACGCCATCTGTCAAGCATGGTGGAGGGAATGTGATGGTCTGGGGTTGCTTTGGTGCTGGTAAAGTGGGAGATTTGTACAAGTTAAAAGGGATTTTGAATAAGGAAGGCTATCACTCCATTTTGCAACGCCATGCCATACCCTGTGGACAGAGCTTGATTGGAGCCAATTTCATCCTACAACAGGACAATGACCCAAAGCACGCCTCCAAATTATGCAAGAACTATTTAGGGAAGAAGCAGGCAGCTGGTATTCTATCTGTAATGGAGTGACCAGCGCAGTCACCAGATCTCAACCCTATAGAGCTGTTGTGGGAGCAGCTTGACCGTATGGTACGCAAGAAGTGCCCATCAAGCCAATCCAACTTGTGGGAGGGCGTTCTGGAAGCATGGGGTGAAATTTCTCCCAATTACCTCAGCAAATTAACAGCTAGAATGCCAAAGGTCTACAATGCTGTAATTGCTGCAAATGGAACATTCTTTGACGAAAGCAAAGTTTTAAGGAGAAAATTATTATTTCAAATAAAAATCATTATTTCTAACCTTGTCAATGTCTTGACTATATTTTCTAGTCATTTTGCAACAATTTGATAAATATAAGTGTGAGTTTTCATGGAAAACACAAAATTGTCTGGGTGACCCCAAACTTTTGAATGGTAGTGTATATGTGTGTATATATATACACACACACTACATGAACAAAAGTATTGGGACACCTGCACAATTAAACCTACTGGAACTTTTATGACATTCCATTCTAAATTCATAGGCATTAATATGTGGTTGGTCCTGCCTTTGCAGCTAAGACAGCTTCAACTTTTTTAGGAAGGCTTTTTACAAGACTTTGGGGTGTGTCCGTGGGATTTTTTTGCCCATTCATTCAGAAGAACATTTGTGAAGTCAGACTGTAATGTTGGACGAGAGGGCCTGGCTTGCAATCTCCATTCTAGGTCATGGCAAAGGTGTCCGAATTGGTTGAGCTCAGGCCTCTGTGTGGCCTAGTCATGTTACTTCACACCAAACTCACCCAACCATGCCTTTATGGACCTTGCTTAGTACACTGCGACACTGTCATGCTGAAACAGAAAATGGTCTTCCCCAAAGTTGGAAGCATACAATTGTCCAAAATGTCTTGGCATGTTGAAGCATTACGATTTCCCTTCATTGGAACTCAGGGGCCTAGGCCAACCCCTGAAAAAGAACCCCATAGCATTATCCCTCCTCCACCAAACTTTATAGTTGGCAAAATGTAGTCAGGAAGGTAATATACTACTGCCATTTGCCAAACCATTGCTCGTCCGCCAGTCTGCCAGATAGAGAAGCGTGATTTGTCACTCCACAGAACACGTTTCCACTGCTCCAGAATCCAGTGACAGAATGCTTTACATCACTGCATCCGACACTTGGCATTGTGCTCGGTGATGTAAGGCTTCATGCAGCTGCTCAGCCATGGAAACCAATGCCATAAAGCTCCCAGGGCACAGTTTTTATGCTGATGTTAATACCAGAGGAGGTTTTGAGCTCTGCAGTTATTGAGTCAGCAGAGCGCTGGCGACTTTTATGCAATGTGCGCCTCAGCACTCGACTACGCGGTTCTGTAACTTTACGTGATCTGCCACTTTGTGTCTGACTTACTTTGGTTTCTAAATGCTTCCACTTTGCAATAATATCACTCACAGTTGGTTGTGGAATATCTAGGATGGAATACAATTTCACAAACTGACTCGTTGCAACGGTGGCATCCTATTACAGTGCCACACTAGAATTCAGTGAACTCTTTAGATATGATATGGTCAAGAGTATGTATACCCCTATCCTTTTTATTCAGTCAATGCGTTTCAGGCACAGCCATTGCACATAAGTATATACAATCAAGTACACAGCCATGCAATCTCCATAGATAAACATTAATAGTATCTTTGGGATGTACTAAATAGCTCAGTGACTTTAAATATGGCACTAAGATAGGATTCCAGCTTGGCCACAAGTCAGCTTGTGAAATTTCTGATCTGCTAGATTTTCCCTGGTCACCTGTAAGTACTATTGTTGTAAAGTGGAAGCGTCTAGGTGTAACAACAAGTCAGCCATGAAGCAGTAGACCAAAAAACTCACAGAGCAGGGCTGAAGAGTGCTGAAGCGCAAGACACATATAAATTGCCTATGCTCTGTTGTGTCACTCATTACAGAGTTCATAACTGCTTCTGGAAGTCATATCAGCATAAAAACAGTGTCAGGAGTTTCATGACATGGGTTTCCATATTTGAGCAGCTGCACCCAAGTCTTACATCACCATGCACAATGCCAAAGGTCGGCTGGGGTGGTGTAAAGAATGCCGCCACTGGACTCTGGAGCAGTGGAAATGTGTTCACTGGAATGATGGTTCACATTTTACTATCTGGTAGTCTGATGGACGAATCTGGTCTTGGTGGATGCCAGGAGAACACTAAGAAGCATCGCCTATGGTAAAATTTGGTGAAGGAGTGATAATGGTCTGGGGCTGTTTTTCAGGGTTTAGGCTAGACCCCTTATTTTCAATGATGGGTAATGTTAAGCATACAAAAGCATTATAGACAATTGTATGCTTCCGACTTTGCGGCAACAGTTTGAGGAAGTTTTTTTCCTAATCTAGCATGTCTGTGCCCCTGTGCATTTAGAATATCAATTGCAAGCCAGACAATCTTGTCCAACTTGCCTGACCTCACAAATGCGCTTTTGACTGAATGGGCAAAAATTCCCACAGACACACTTGTGGTTCTTGTGGAAAGCCTTAACAGAAGAGTGGAGACTGTTAGGCTGGGTTCACATGACCTATTTTCAGGCGTAAACGAGGCATATTATGCCTCGTTTTACGCCTGAAAATAGGGCTACAATACGTCGGCAAACATCTGCCCATTCATTTGAATGGGTTTGCCGACGTATTGTGCAGACGACCTGTAATTTACGCGTCGTCGTTTGACAGCTGTCAAACGACGACGCGTAAATGGACTGCCTCGGCAAAGAAGTGCAGGGCACTTCTTTGCCACGTAATTTGAGCTGTTCTTCATTGAACTCAATGAAGCACAGCTCAAGATTTACGAGCGTCTCAGACGGCTCGCAAAATGCGAGGAGGAGCATTTACGTGTGAAACGAGGCAGCTGTTAACAGTCTGTCTTTTCACACGTAAATGCCTCTCATCGTGTGAACATACCCTTAGGGTATGTGCACACGTAGTGACCAAAAACGTCTGAAAATACAGAGCTGTTTTCTAGGGAAAACAGCCCCTGATTTTCAGACGTTTTTTGAGCAACTCGCGTTTTTCGCTGCGTTTTTCGCGCCGTTTTCGCTGCGTTTTTGACGTCCATTTTTGGAGCTGTTTTCATTGGAGTCTATGAGAAAACAGCTCCAAAAACGTCCAAAGAAGTGTCCTGCACTTCTTCTGACGAGGCTATATTTTTACGCGTCGTAGTTTGACAGCTGTCAAACGACGACGCGTAAATGACAGGTCGTCTGCACAGTACGTCGGCAAACCCATTCAAATGAATGGGCAGATGTTTGCCGACGTATTGTAGCCCTATTTTCAGACGTAAAACGAGGCATAATACGCCTCGTTTACGTCTGAAAATAGGTCGTGTGAACCCAGCCTTATAGTTGCAAAAGGGCTCCCAACTTTATATTAACATCTATTGTTTTGGAATGGAGTGTCCAGCAAACTCATATAGGTGTGATAGTCAGTTGTCCACATATTGTTTACCACATACGTAGTATATAGACATTTTTACAGACTTAATTGTAGGATATAAAAAAAAATCATATGTTTAGGTGCAGATATTAATTGGCTTTGTATTTCATGTCATTTATTCATCCCCTAGTTTTACCCTGCAGCAGTCCTGAAACTTCATAACCCAAGTTTGGAGATATAGTCAAAGAACAGAAAATTATCATCACTATTGTTATAATATCTTGATGGTAAGTGGAGAAAGTAGCCATGAATGCATACTAATATGTGCTCTAATAAGCATTTTTTTTTTTTACTGACAGTAAAATGTCACCCTGAAGATAAACACATTTGTATCGAAACAGGAACATATATTTTAAAAATAATCTCTGGGACAGAAACAATCAGCCATAAATATATTTGCAAATATAATTTACAAACTCTATTAAACAATACCAATACTGCTCCGTGATCCATGCTTATTTAGCTCAATCCACTATATTGCCTAAGACATATATGATTATTTTTATTGAAAATTAATAAAATGTAAAAATGTCATACACTGACATCTAAAACAGCAGCTCATCAATACAAAATTAGTTCTTATCTGTTTAACTCCTTGGAGACAGAGTCAATTTTTAGTTTTTCATTTCCTTTTTTTCCTCCCCACCTTCCAAAATCCCTAACTTTTTTATTTTTTTATCGCATGAGTTGTAGTTTTTAATGGCACCCTTTGATGTACCATATAATGTACTGGGAAACTGAGAAAAAAAATTATTTGTGGAGTTATATGGGCGATTCCTCAAATGTTTTTTTAGGTTTCGTTACTCGGCGTTCACTGTGCAGTAAAAACAACATGTTATCTTTAATCTATGTGTCGATACAATTTCTGAGATACCAAATTTCGATGGTTTTCTCTGTTTTATCATTTTTACAAAGAAAAAACTTTTGTTAAAAAAAAAGTTTGTGTTGTCATATTCTGAAAATCATAAATTTTTATATTTCCGTCGATTAAGCGGTGCGGGGGGCTTGATTTTTGGTAGAATTTTCGGGTACATGTGACTTTTTGATCACTTTTTATTCAATTTTTTGGAGGAACTAAAGTGGCTAAAAAAACTGCAATTCTGTAATTTTATTTTGTTTTTTTACAGCGTTTTCCGTGAGAGTTAAATAACATGATAGTACATTATTTCAGGCATTTACGGACGTGTTTATACAAGGTATGTTAATTTAAAATTATTTTTACATTACTTTAGGGGAAAAATGGGAAAAGGGGGATTTTGAGAACTTTGAATATTGTTTTTTTTTTGTACATAAAAAAACTTTTTTCAACTGTGTTTTAGTTTTTCTTAGGAGACATGAACCAGCGATCATTGGATCCATTGCACTATATACTGCAATACTAATATATTTCAGTATATCAGGATTTTTACAGTCTGCTGACTCTGGCAGGGCTTAATAGAAGCACAAAGATGGCAGACCTGGGGGCCAACATTAGGCAAAAAAATCTGCCCCCTCTTTCTAATAGCTTAGAGGGTGTGGTCGTTAATGACCGAGGCATCTTAGTGGTTAAACGGGCATAATCAGAATTATCTCTGATTTCACTCGTTGCAGTGAGGTGTTGGCTGTAACATATAGAGTGCACTCAGCCTGTGAGACCGCTTCATACTTCCCCTCGGTGGCTTCCACGTACATGTACATGGCTCATCGCCAAGGCTTTAATGCATATTTGGAGACCATTTTAAAAAATGTTTGTGTTTTTAACTACAGTACATCTTTAAAATAAAATTATAATTTTTAATAACCGTGTAATAATTCCCTTGTGCATTATTCTCTTTAGACAAGTTCAAAAGGAAAGGTTCACCTTAAAAATAAATATGAAACACGCAGATTTTGTTGCGTATTTAGCGGCAATCCGTGGTGAATATGCTGCTTCTTCGCAACAGACTGAGCACGCTGTGGAATGGAAAATCCACAGCATGCTCTGCTTTCACTACAGATTTTGTCTGCTACCTGTAGATGTGGTTTTGAAAACCACATCCACTTGTACTGTAAATTGCTGCGGTTTTGCGATGAGGAATCCACACTGCAAATCTGCTGCAAAAATTCACCACATCTGAACATGCCCTTAGGTTATGTTCACATGTAGCAGATTTGTTACAGAAATTTAGTTCCATACATCTGAATGGGGCTGTTTCTGCAGCATATGCATGGTTTCCAGCAAGCCCCAACCACATGAATGGGACAATCACAAAAATTTCTGCAACAAGTCTGCCGAATGTGAACATACCAAAACTGTACTGTGCTCTGGCACCAGGAACAGCATAACCTAATCCATTGGCCTCACACGCTGTTGTCACCCCCAAAATATATCCAGATTTCCACTGACAGCAATTTGCATCCACCAGATAAAAACAATGGAAAAGGAAAAGCAGCACTCAAACTGTCAAGAGAAACTAACTGAGAGAATGATACTCACAAATCCACAGATAACAATGGACTACAAGGGAGCAGCCGAAACCCATGTAATTGAAAATCAAATTACTATTCAACCATCTTTCTGTTACGTTTTGACTTGGACTGAGATTGAGAAAGTCTCATTCAAAGCAGGGCCGTATTTACAGCTCACGCTGCCCTAGGCACTAAGATGGAATACTCCCCTATTAAAGGTCCATTTACACAAGCTAGTTTCTGAGCAATTGTGATGATAATTGGTCACGGATAACAAAGGAAAAGATCAGCAATAAAACTTTTATCATTGATCATGGTCTCGGTGTTCAGTGGTGTGGACTGTGATCCCCATAACTCATGTGCTCTATTGGGAAATACAGGGCATACTATGCTGTACCAGAATCTGAAATCTATACACATAGATTAACCTTACCGCAAAATAATTTGAAATACAGTGACTAAATTATAACCATTCTGTGACAGGATAACACAACAACCCTGTGACTGGATAACACCACCATACATTGACAGAATAGCACCAGCATACCGTGACTGGATAATATCACTATACCATGATTGGATGACACCCCCATACAGCGATTGGATAACACCATTACTATAAAGTGAATAAATACAGATCAGCAGCACTGGACACACAACTTGGGTGAGTGCACGCCTCCTGGGTCACAGTCCAATAACCTTTCATGTAGAAAAAGAAAAAAGTGAGGCAGCACAGCAAAATAAGTGAAAAAAATTGATCCTCTTTAATTCCACATGCAACGTTTCAGCTCAGTGTGAGCCTTTCTCAAGCAAGTAACAGGATCACTTTTTTCACTTATTTGGCTGTGTTGACTCACTTTCTTCTATAACTATAAAGTGAATGTACGTATAACACCACTATACAGTGACTGGATAACATCAAGATACAATGACTAGAAAACACAACCATACAATGACTAGTTAACACCACCATACAGTGACAAGATAACACTACCATACAATGACTGTAAAACCCCACCATACAGTTACCTCCATAACACCACCATACAGTGACTGGATAACACCACCATACAGTGACTACATAATGCCACTATACTGTGACTGGATAACACCACCAAACAATGACTGTATAACACCACCATACAGTGACTGGATAACACCACTATACGCTGACTCTATTACACCACCAAACAATGACTGTATAACACCACCATACAGTGACTGGATAACACCAACATATAGTGACTGGATAACATCACCATACAGTGACTGGATAACACCACTTTACGCTGACTCTATTACACCACCAAACAATGACTGTATAACACCACCATACGGTGACTGGATAACACCACCATACAGTGACTGGATAACACCAACATATAGTGACTAGTTAATACCACCATACTGTGACTAGATAACACCACCATACAGTGACTGGATAACACCACCACACAATGACTGTATAACACCACCATACAGTGAATGGATAACACCAACATATTGTTACTGGATAACATCACCATACAGTGACTGGATAACAACACCATACTGTGACTGGATAATACCACCATACTGTTATAGGATAACACCACCATACTGTGACTGGATAACACCACCATACAGTGACTGCATAATACCACCATACTGTGACTGTATAATACCACCATACTGTGACTGTATAATACCACCATACTGTGAGAGGATAACACCACCATATTGTGAGTGGATAACACCACCACTATACACTGACTGGATTATACCACCATACAATGACTGTATAACACCACCATACAGTGACTGGATAACACCAACATATAGTGACTGGATAACACCACCATACAGTGACTGGATAACACCAACATATAAGGACTGGATAACACCACCATACAGTGACTGGATAACACCACAACTATACACTGACTGGATAACACCAACATATAGTGACTGGATAACACCACCATACAGTGACTGGATAACACCACCATACAGTGACTGGATAACAACACCATACTGTGACTGGATAATACCACCATACTGTTACTGGATAACACCACCATACATTGACTGGATAACACCACCATACTGTGACTGGATAACACAACCATACAGTGACTGGATAATAGCACCATACTGTGACTGTATAATACCACCATACTGTGAGAGGATAGCACCACCATCTTGTGACTGGATAACACCACAACTATACACTGACTGGATGACACTACTGTACAGTGACTGGATAACACCACCATATAGTGACTGGATAACACCACAACTATACAGTGACTGGATAACTCCACCATATAGTGACTGGATAACACCACCATACAGTGACTGGATAAAACCACCATACAGTGACTGGATAACACCATTATACTATGACTGGATAATACCACCATACTGTGAGAGGATAACACCACCATACTGTGACTGGATAACACCACCATATGGTGACTGGATAACACCACAACTATACACTGACTGGATGACACTGCCATACAGAGACTGGATAACACCACCATATAGTGACTAGATAACACCACCATACAGTGACTGGATAATACCATTATACTATGACTGGATAATACCACAATACTGTGAGAGGATAACACCACCATACGGTCACTGAATAATACCACCATTCTGTAAGAGGATAACACCACCATATTGTGACTACATAACACAATTGATATATACTGACTAGATAACACCACAATACAGTGACTAAATAATACCTCCGTACTGTTGCTGAATTAAAAAAAAACTATAGGAAAACCAAAATTATTACTACACTGTAACTGTAAGTGAAAATAAATACTATACTGTACGTGAACCTTAATACTATACAGTAAGTAAATATTACCACTGTACCGACATTGAATACAGGGATTATATAGTGGTCAGACTGAACAAATGAATGAAATACTGATGAAGTCATAGACAGAATAAGCAATTACAACCAGTGACTCACAGGTGAAGTCTTCTTTGATTGGAGTCATTCGCTTTCCCTATCTTCTCCATGTTGCCCGGCCCACCATGTTGACTTCTTCCAGCTACGACTTAGATCTGCAAAGTTTAATGTAAGGCTACATTCAAACTTGCGTCAATCTGTCCGTTTCTGAAATGCATTGCATACCAGTTGTTCAATGAATATAACTGGATCATTGACTTATATTGGGGTCCTTTGGATTCGGTTGTTTTGACAGGAAAAATAGTGCTGTATACAGCGCTATTCTTCTTGTTCTTTGACGGAATCAGTGCAGATGTGAACAGAGCCTAAGTCCTTGATTTGTCCTCTCCTGTTAGTTTGTTAGGTTGCTAAAAATTAATTTCAGCTATTACCTACTAATGTATTTTCCGGTTAATAACAAATATGTTCGCCATTACAGATGCCACAGGGTTTGTGATCCATCTTTTCCAGTAACCTGAATGGCAAAAGGGCCATGTAACACAGTATTTCATGGCTGACTGTTAAGCTAGAGAGTCTTGCTGTTCAGAATTAAGAGACTGCTTGGCGGAACTGCTGTAAGAGCTGTAGTGGTGGACATTTCACCCAGTTTTCTCATAAACGGATATGGCTAACAACTTTATACTCAGGGAGCACTGCCGCCTGGCATAAGATGCTTATGTGCAGAAGAGTAGTCTATCAGCAGCTGGATGACAGGATGCCCCTGTACCCCCAGTGTTCTTGTGGAGCGTGATAAAGAGTCTCTGCGAAGAGCTGACGTCCTGGGAAAAGAAAAGAAAAGTGAGTGATGGGTCTGTTCTGCAACACAGCAGGGAGCCTCTGTTCCAGAGTGCACCCCAAAAATCAGCTCGTATCCACAATCACTATAATGGAGTATACCACACACTATAGGAGACTGCAAACTTCAATTACTATACAAAAAAAAAAAGTGAAAAAACAAAGATCAGATCATAGGAGCAGCTCAGATACTTCGCTCTGTAGGTTTAAAGATATATTTACATGCACAGGTTTTGATCAGGTTTTTTTATGCAGTTTCCATGCCAAAACCAGGAGTGGATTCAAATAAGAGAAGTAGTATCTGCATTTTATACTTCATCTGCCTTTATGATCTATTCCTGGGTTTGGCTTAAAATAACTGCATAAAAAATCTGAAGAAAACCTGATCAAATCTTATCATCATCATGATGATGTTATTTCTGTTTTAGCCTTATGTGTATTGATGAAAATATATAACTGCTCTGCATATGAAGCCAGCATAACAAAAAGTAAGCATCCTCAACTACCAGACTATTCAATAAAAAAAGAGATTGATTTATTGATTGATATATAGATAACTTTTATTTATTTAGTGCCAACATATTCTATATTTAATGAAGGGAAGCAGTAAACACACAATGACAAATAATAAAACTTAACAATAACAAGACAAAAGAAAGGAGGAATATGCCAGATATAGTTTGATAGATGATAGATAGATAGATGATAGATAGATAGATAGATAGATAGATAGATAGATAGATAGATAGATAGATAGATAGATAGATAGATAGATAGATAGATAGATAGATAGATATGAGATGGATAGATAGATAGATAGATAGATAGATAGATAGATAGATAGATAGATAGATAGATAGATAGATAGATAGATAGATAGATAGATAGATGATAGATAGATAGATAGATAGATAGATAGATAGATAGATAGATAGATAGATAGATAGATGTACTACTGTGTTTATATGTTTGTTTTTTTAAACAATAATTATGTGTATGTAATAATTTCCGAATAGAAGAAAGCATCATGCTCTCCTGGGTGATGTATGTATTCAACTTCAAGCTGATTCCTCATATGCTAATACTGCCAATTTCCTCTTTTATTTCATTTCTGGAGCCTAAGTCTGTGATCACTGATAAGGTTCCCAAGGAGACCGCCTTCACTCACAAATGAGAACATGGGGGGGGGGGAGGACTGGTGATGGAGATGTGTAACTCGCAGAGAGCACTGGTAGATGAATAATTTAAAACTCCGCCCGGAGATGTGAGGCTAAAAACGAGAGATAAGAGACACCACAGGGTCTTCTCTGTTTATTCAGAGCTTCATCTTCCAATGACAGGTGACCTCCAAGGTCAAGGGCATGATGGGAAATGGAACTAATAGTTGGAAGAAGTATTATATCCCACATGGAAATAATGATTTGTTCTGACAGACGAAAATTTGATCTTTTTTGTTTCTGTTCCCTCTTACAATCTGACAGGTAAAACATCTTTACTGTGAAAAATGTAAATGTTTATACAGTATGTGTTAGCACTCTTGTCAATAAATACTACCAAATATTCAGTTGTGAACTATAGAAACCTGGCATAACTTTAAAACTACAACTAGTTCTCTGTACAATGCAAGATCCAAATCACTAAATAAGGTCCATTTTCTTATGTGGCCTATTTTATTTGAAGATGAAATCTTGATGTGAGCTTCCACATTATTTTCCAGGATTTTAATTTATTAAAGACAGATTTGTGCATCATGACAAAGATTGGCAAATAACAAATTAATATAAGAATTGTATAGCTGCAGCAGCAGTCACTCACAGCAATGGCTGCCTGTCTAACACACTGACACTGACTGACTCCTATCACTCTCTAAAATCAATCTCTCTATCAAATTATTGTAAATCTAACTATCAATTCTCTTCTCACTATGAAACACACTCACTGACAATATTCAATGACAATGTCCTGTCTCTCCTATCTGCATCCCTACAAAGTAGCAGCATTTCCTAGTTGGGCTGTTTATAGTGGCTATGAGTTACGGTATGTTACTGTCATCCACTGAGTCATCAATGATGCACACCTTTACCACTCATGATTGGCTGTGCTAGAGAAAGTGCTGTATGCAAGGCATTATGGGGAAGCCAGATGGGCCGCCGCCCGAGGTCATGTGATCCTCTTTCTCAGCCTTCTTGTATTCTTCTGATCTGTAAAATGGTGGCTGCCATTTTGAGCGAATCATGCGGGACGAATCCTAAAAGACTCGAATTCGTGAATATCCAAAACATTTGAGAATTTTGTAACGAATTAGGTTTGTGTAGAATCTATTCACTCATCTCTGCTGCTAAACAATACGAAGGAAAGGCCTAAAGTAGAAGATGTCAAAAATCAGAATGTATATCTGGATCCTTAAGGCTTTGGTACACTGTAATACAAGCTGGCCTAGGTATGGTTGCAAATACATATTTTATATATGTTTGGTCATGATCAACAGATCTTTTGATATTATAGGCACCCTTTTATGTAGTTTACACATGTGGTATCGGGCCTAGCAATTATTAGTGGATTTTGTTCAATTGAATAGTGAGCCTCAGGATTGCATAGCTCATATAGCCAGGGCCCATTGTGTTTCTGTACACAGCTCCATACTCATAATCACTATAATAAAAATATTTTTAACAAATCTTAAGCAGAAAACTTTTACATCTTAATTATCACCTTACTTTTATAAATGTTTATGTTTGTTTGTGGGAGAAGGCAAATTTTGCAAAAATGTAGTTTTTTAATAGAAAGTGTATTCATCAATTTCAAATTACGAATTTGATGTTTCAATTGATCCAATAGTTAAACACAAATTTTAACAATTATTTGATATATATAATTGAACATTATGTTATTAGTTATTCATCCTATTTAAAAAATATGTTTCCTAATATTTTCATGTTTTGTTTTCATGTAATTTGTTCAATGAATAATATTTACCCCAAAAATCAATTGTCTAATTCTTCAGTGAATAGCAGTGGCAAATATGTGGACTAATATAACTATAGCATCGAGAACAAAGACCCCAGTTTACGTGTAACATGTATCTCACTTGTTTCCTTGCTTAGCTCTAGGGCAGCTACTTTATTATTATTTTGTCACTTTTTTAATTGTTTCATCATTTTGTTCAATTTTGTTTATTTTTATTTGTTTTATCTATTTATTTTTCTATTTTTAATATATTTACTTATATTTTTATTTATTTTTTACTACTGGAGCTCAAGTTAGCAGGAAACAAATGATCTATGTGTTCCCTGCTGTCCCCAAACACAGATTACTGATCACAGGGATCTAATGAGAACAGTCCATTATAACACTGTTATCAGTGATCAGTATACACAGACATGCACAGAAGACACAGATTATGTCTTCTCTGCAGGCTCTCGAGCTGCTTTTTTTAAATTTTTTATTCTTTAGTCATTTATTTACTTAACAAATGACAAACATAGAGCATAATTTAAAATCACCAGAATATCTTACCACCTACATAGAAAATGCACGGCATGGGAGGAGAGAAGGAGAGAAAAGAAAAAAAGGATTTAAAAAAATTATCACCTCATTTTCCTTTTAGCCCTCAATGCCCTCCTTGGGCATACACATTTACAATTCAATTATAAAGTAATGTACTTTTACCATGGCTTTTCTCTTTATTTAACTTTAGCAACTGAAATTCCTAAATATGTCAGCCATGGGCCCCAGATCTTTCAAAATATCCCTGCTTTACCTTTAGAAGCATCTTCTCTCTTATAATTGTATTAGACAGACCAGCACTCCGCATTTCCAAATGTGGGCTCTTCTTGTTCTTAAAATAATTTTGCGGCCTGAATAGATAAATCTTACATTACCCATGCAGCACTTCTGTATTCAGGAGTACAGCACTTATCATGAGCGGTGTGTTCGGAGGCTTTTAGTGACACAGAACTCATTTTTTTCAGTTCACTGTCATAGTACAGGATCAGTCAGTGTGACAGCTTGATCCTCCTGATGGCACTGCATGCAGGAGCTTTCAGTTCCTTCAAGGACAGCACCTAAATTAATGAGCCTCTGGTACAAGGATTGCACAATTAGTCTGTTCATTTATGTGAGGTGGGCGGGAAGGGGGTAATGTATTTGATACTCGACAGATTACATAAAATGTCACCACATTAAGAACATTAGAACGAGATATTTGATAAAAAAATTCTTTATATTTTTAATTATATAATAATAATATTATAATTGAATAAAATAATAATAATATTATAATTTAATAAAATATGTCTCTGTCAAGTATTTAAAAATTATTTATTTATATAGTCAAAATTTGTAATTATTCAATAAGAGTTTGTGGAATCTAAACAGTTAAACCTGTCCAGCCTGGCCCAGCTTTACTTTTAGGACTAACGCAAATGTTGAAACTATGTCATTGTTCAGATTATCATTGTCAATCATGAAAACGCTGAAGACAAAATCTATTTTGTTTATGATTTACTTTTAAATGAGAGTAAGTGGATCTGTAACCTGCCCCTTTATTTGGCTTAGCATACCAGTAAGGTCTCATGCACACGACCGTAGCCATGTGCACGGCCGTGATTTCCGGGTCGGCCGGCCACGGAGTGACACCCGCGAGCCACCCGCAAATCGCGGGCTGTGCACATGGCCGCGGCCATTATTTTCAATGAGCCTGGACCACAGAACACGGCCGTAATAAGGCTTGCCCGTTCTTTCTGCGGTCCGGGCTCCGGGGCCAGGCACGGACCATGAAAACCACGGTCGTGTGCATGGCCCCATATGAATGAATTGGGCCGCAATTCTCCCATGGATTTTCGGGGAATTGCGGCCGCAAAAGCACGTTCGTGTGCATGGGGCCTTAATCAACCATAACCAGTTATCGGCTAATATTTTTGTCTTTATTGCTGGTTTCTTGTAGTTATATCATCATCATTCAGTGTTTGATGTACAGGAAATCAGCAAACTGCGAAGTGCATTCTCCCTGTTCTTAGGCATATACATAGCAGTCAATCTGAACCACCAGAGCTGCAGTGTAAACGAGCGCCGATCAATGAGACGAGGCCCTATTACACAGGGCAATGATCGGGAACGAGCGTTCATATGAACGCTCATTTGCTCTATCATTGGCCCGTGTAATAGGGCCTTAAGTTATTGTTGAGGGACAGAGAAGCAGTCCAAGCCTCTGATGAGACAGGAGGTGAATTTCAGACTACCTCAGACTACCAGTAGACAATTTAGGTAATCTGATGTTCCTGATCATAGCTGTCTCTCAGTAAAGCAGAGCTAGAAAACAACCCAGCAGCTGGTGCTGAAAAATAAACAGCAGGTTAGAACTACCTAAAGGTAGTCACTTAGATATAATTGAAAGACCACAGCCTGGACATTTCCTTTAAATTTCTTCACCCTTTACATTTTCATTACTTACTGTTAAAAAGTCAACAATCAATGTACAGTACATTGCTCCACTTTTCTTTGGGCCATGGTTTGTTAATATTCTACAAAATCCCAGGATACAACTATAAGACAGAATTTAAATCTATGAACATGAGGCAATCATGCTCAGCAGAGTATAACAATAATTATAATAGAGATTAAATAAAAATAATTAGAAAATGCTCATCTAGTTTTGATGTATTAATTATTCTGACCCTGTTCTATTCGGAGTCTAATTATCTGGTTCAGTGGAAATGCCAAGATTTCTACAACTCATAAAAATTACATTGAAGTAATTATGTCTGCAAACTAAACACTATTCATTTACCAAAGCTTTTAGGAACATATTTGAATATACTTTTAACTGTTTTTTGTTCGCTATTTCTTTTCATATGTAATTAAGCAGATTAGTCATTTAGGAAGAGGTGCTGTAAATATGTAAATAAACTTTGAAAATTCCAATATTTACTTTTAACTTACTCTTTTAATTTGACTATAATGAAACATTTTTTATTGAGCTCATTCATTTGTCATATCTGTATCATATGAGAATCTTTATTGAGAACTCTGAGTGGAAAACCAGACAGGTCTAATATATTTTGTAGGAAATTCATAAAACGTTCAATTGTTTCTAGAAACTTTTATGTACAGTATGATTCAGAATGACCTACTCTACACATAAATCTCAGCCCATGGTAAGTGTTATATAATTGTCTGAAATGCAGTTGTGCCATGATAAACATAACAAGTGAGTAAATAATCTTGTATGCTAACAAACAAGAAATACTAAACAAAAAAAACAACATAAAATGGTATTAAGGGCTATAAAACGATAATGTTTATATTGCTTATGCTTCCTTGTGTATTGTAAAGAAAGACTATGTGAATGTGATGGTATATCACTAGTATATGGCATAACTTTGTGATCCAAAAGGAGCCAAAGAATGAAGGATCCTCTGCGCTAATTACAGTAAGTACTGCGTCTGATGCACAGATTTTTCCTGCACAGCAATGCTCCCATCCGAACATTGCAGCACTGCTCCATTAACTTGAATGGACTTTGTTGAAGTACTTTGTATAGCGGGTTAATGGGAGCACAGATGTACAGGAAAAATGCTGAATGAGCCCTTTCATTCTCGGGATCAGAAGGGATCGAGACCCTCAGATCATAATAGCATATCTAGAGATAAGTAACAAAATAATGCAATGGGAAAACCCCTTTAACACTTAGGAGAATTTACCAACTTTTCTGGCAAATTGCTTCAAAAGTTACAATTTGCACAAAAAAGTGACCACTTTTGATTCATTTACGTTGCGTTCGGCACTTTACAAAGAAGGGTTATCAAAATAGGGCTGTGCTACTTAGAGCCCAGACAAATGTATTATATTTTACGCCAGAAAGTAGCTTAAATTGTAGCGCAAATGTTCGGCAGCTCGTACATAAGTACATGAGCTGCCGTAGATTTGCCTTTCTGGCGCACAGACAGTCCAACATGGGACTAATTTATTAAGAGGCATGCACCTCTTAATCTTTTAGCCACATCTTACGCCACCGATCTTTAATTTAATAAATCGATTACTGGTGAGAAGTGCTTTTGCATTACTTTGTTGCATACTTCAACCACTATTGGGACTGACACATGCGCTAGTGCACAATATACTATACTACAAATTTATTGTGGTTATTAGTGTGGTTATGAAGCTGGTTTTTACTCCTCTGCATCGCAAGGGCCCTGCAAGTAGAGAGGTCTATTGCCATTAGCATAGGTCCCAACCGTCCCGGATCCGGCGTGCACCGGACCCTCCCTGTCACCAGACACGCACCCACCCCTGCAACGACATTATCCCTGACCCTAGAGCTGTCTACGCTCAGCGTAACCACGAAACTGTGACGCTCCACGCAACACCACAGCAGCAGTCTACCTGGAGCGAGGGAGCAGGGCGTAGCAGATACTCCGGAGCGGAGCACGGCAGAAAAAAATAAACCACGGGACACTGAGTAGAGAGTTTAAACAATTTAGTGCCTGGGAACACTAGCGTTTCTAAAATCATAAAATAAATGACATTATTTTATGATTTTATAAACTCTAGTGTCTCCAGGCACATTGTTTTAAAATATAAAAAGACCCAAGTGGATGCCCCATATGGAGTTAAAGAGGTTTTCCAGTCCCTAAAAATTGATGGCCTATCCTCGGGATAGGCCATCAATAGCTGATGGGTCGGGGTCCGACTGCCGGGGCCCCCAGCTGATCACCTGTTTTAAAGAGGGTGCAGCGCTCGTACGAGCGCTGCGGCCCATTCATTTCTACTTGCTCACTGTGAATCGACACAGATGTAGCTGCGATTTACTGGTATTGCAGCCTTCCTCTCCCATTCACTTCAATGGTAGGAGTCTGCAATATTGTGATTTACCGCTACATCCATGTCGACCATTCACTGTGAGCAAGAAAAAATGAAAGGGAAGCAGCGCTCGTACGAGCGCTGCACCCCCTTCAAAACAGCTGATCGGCGGGGGTCCCGGGAATCAGATCCCGACCAATCAGCTTTTAGTCGACTGCGCTATTGGTTCCGTCAAAACAACGGAACCCTGTCACAACGGTGACCAACGCAAACCATTAATAACGTTTCAGTCACCATTGAGATCAACGGTGAGGGAAACGGAAGTGAAGGTTTACGTTTGCCTTTCCATTGAGGGGTTAACCTGACGGAAACCTCCGACGTAACCCCTCAACGGAAGGGCATCGCTGATGTGAACAGGCCCTTAAAGGGGTTTTCCCACAACCACATGTATCCCCTATCTACAGGATAGGAGATACATGTGTGATCGCTGGGGGTCTAACCACTGAGACCCCCAGTGTTGAGAACGGATTATCAAAATTCTCCAAAGTGGTCCATGAGAATGAAGCGCTGGTGAACTTGCTTGACCATTTCTCCATTCATTTTTATGGAGCTGCCGGAGACAGCGGTCCCATAGAAATTAATGGAGCACTGGTCATTTCGGGGGACTTTCGGGCCCCAGTTCTCATTTCTGGGGTCCCCAGTGGTCAGACCCCCAGCGATCACACATTTATCCCCTATCCTGTGGATAGGGGATACATGTGTTTGTGGGAAAACCCCTTTAATTTGTAATATATGATGTTTCAGAAGTTCATTGATGTCTAGTTTATATTGTGGCGCAGGGGAGAAGACAGACGTCGCTGGAGTACAAGATTTTTTTTTGTTTTTCATATTGATAACTTTATTTTTTTGTTTTGCAGGTTCCGCTGGACCGTTTGGACTACGTTGTAGATTCGCTGGACTACTTTGATGATTTAAGTTTTTTGTTTTTTTAATAAAATGGTGAAAGAGGGTTCTGTGGGGAAGTTTACTTCAATAAAAAAATATTTTCTTATGTCCCTGTTGTTTTTTTTAATACTTTATTAGCGCCTTAGTAATGGCAGTTTTCTGATTGACAACGTCCATTTCTAAGGCGGAACTTAATGTTAGCCGGTGCAGAGGCTAACACTAACCCCCATTATTACCCCAGGTCCCCACTGCCACCAGGTGTGCCAGGAAGAGACGGGTTATGATCCAGTACCCGACCATCTGTAGCGATCATCGGGTACTGGGGTGGCCGCAGGTTGGTATTATTAGGCTAAGAAGGGCCAAAAACTGTCGCCCTTCCCACCCTTGTAATGCTAGCCTGCTGCTGCTGTGTTGTATCTGGCTGGTTATAAAAATGAGGGGGGGCCATGTAGTTTTTTTATTTAAAAAAAAATCAATAAATAATTGAAGAAAACTACGTGGGGCATCCCGCTTTTTTATAACCAACCAGATACAGTAAAGTAGCAGCAAATTAGCATTACCAGGGAGGGAAGGGCCATGGGTTTTGGCCCTTCCCAGCCTAATAATACCAGCCTGTGACAGCCCCAATTCCCGCCAATCGCTGCAGATGGTCGGGTACTGGATCGTACATGGCTCATCCCGATACCCCTGGTGGCGGTGGGTAGCAGGGTAATAATGTGGGTTAGTGCTAGCCTTTTTACTGGCCATAGTAATGGAAGTCGTCAAACCGACAACTGCCATTACTAAGGCACTAATAAAGTATTAAAAAAACAGACACGTAAGAAAATAATTTTTTATTAAAATAAAAATTTGACACAAATTCCTTTGACCATTTTTTTCAAAAAAACTTACATCATCGCAGTAGTCCACCGAATCTACGACATAGTACAAATGGTTCAGCGGAACCTGCAAATAAAAAAAAAAGTTTGTAGTATGAAAAATAAAAATACTTATACTCACCTACAGCGACTTCTGTCTTCTCACCTGTATGTAACTCTGCTACCTGTCAACTGAAAAGTCATCCACCACAGGGAAAAATGTTTGCCCATGATGTCTGATACCCAGATGTTTCTTTGTGGTACTCCGCCGTGGGGAAGCATTTTTCCTTCTGACG
This sequence comes from Rhinoderma darwinii, assembly GCF_050947455.1. NCBI lineage: Eukaryota > Metazoa > Chordata > Amphibia > Anura > Rhinodermatidae > Rhinoderma > Rhinoderma darwinii. The sequence continues at coordinate 224,436,053 of NC_134689.1, forward strand.
GAGGATTTTTCCGCTGACAGGTACCAGAGTTACATAATGGGGAATTATTTTTCCCTCTCATGTCTAATTACTAGTTGATGCATTCATTGTCCTTCTCCATGGGGAAACATTTTGCCCTCTGACGGATGATTTTTACATTGACAGGTAGCAGAGTTGTAATGCTGCTACCTGTCAATTGAAAAGTCATCCACCACAGGGTCTCCCTCTTGACTTTCATCATTCTCAACCTTTTGGTGTGATCTGTAGCTTCTGCTGCTGTGATAATGTCCTACCATTGTACAGTCACTCACAAAATGGTGCTGCACTGTGCTAGACAATTTGAAGACAACCCCTCCTGGCTTGTAACTTGTAGACTTTTTTGTAAGTCTAGAGATCCGCAGTGAGAATATGCTCTTGTTATTTGAAGGAGGAGCTGGGAGTGATTTTATGTGCTTGTGTGGGATATCGGGCGTGGTTAGTGGGCGTGGCTTAAGATTTTGAGCAGCGCACTTAGTGTCCAGATTCAAAAGTTGGGAAGTATGGCCATTAGGTTTATATACCTAGGCCAAATTATTCCAATCCGATATTCTATTTCTATTGTGATATATGTTAGTGATACATATCTGATATATTGCTCTTATTGATAAATATTGTGTTATATATTTGATACAGTATACTTTGTTGGTTTGCTTTTATCTATATTTCTATATAAATATATTTTCATATACCATTTTTGTATGGTACTTGAGGGTCAGTAATTGATTTTTTGATATCTTGTGCAAATTTTAGATTTCTTGGGAATATTAAAATCATTTGTATCATTTACACATACAACCAACACAAGACCAATACAACCTCCATTTGGCAATTAATCTTTATATCAAGACTGGGGTATGAAACGTCAGTCTTAGGCCCCATGTACACGACTGTATGTTTCATCTGTAATTACGGACCGTAATTACGGAACCATTAATTTCTATGGGCTACGGACACCTTTCCGTATTTTACAGATGGCTGTCCATTCCGTAAAAATAATCTGTATAATATAGAACATGTCCTATTCTTGTCCGTAATTACGGCACGGACTCCACATAGAAGTCTATAGGCGCTTCCGTAATTACGGACGGCTATGTATGTGCACCCATAGCTGTCCGTATTTACGGAAGCATTGCTAGGCGACGCCAGGTTTGCAGATGTTGACTATCATTTGTAGTTTTCTTCTTTTTTCGGATCCGTAAATACGGATGCATTACGGATGCACTACGGACCAATTCACTTCTATTGACCATGGACACCTTCCCGTATATTTACGGGAAGGTGTCCGGGACGTAGAAGTGTACCACAAAAGATAGGACATGTCCTTTCTTTTTCATTTTACGGGCCGTGCTCCTATACTTTGAATGGGAGCACAGGCCGAGAATACGTGTGGATGTTCGTGACCGTGCACGCAATTGCGATCCGTGATTACCGACACGGCTGTGTGCATGAGACCTTATTTTTTATAGATTTACAGCTATTGCATACCTCCAATAACCATTACATAGTTTGAATTTTATTGTTTTTTTTTTTTAATAAGATTTACTTTAATGTGCTCTCTACTTTAGGTATACTTTTCTTTTTTTAAATGCACTCATGGGTTAAAATACATTGCTAATCTTAATTTGATATAAAATATTAACAAAAATATTATTTACTGACTAGAACTCTGTAAGATGGCAACACATTCATGTGAATAATGCTTTAAACAGCATTTCATTTATAAATCACTAATGCATATATTTATTTTGTCACAAAACCTAAAGTGCATGAAATATTACTAATATCTAGTTTCTGAAATGATTCTTTTAACTGTAAATAGAGAGATAAAAAGTACCAGACTCCCAAATTTGCTTTCTATTTAAATGTGCAGGCATTTGATATCATTTTACTTTGTTTTCTTAAGAACACACATTTATTATTTAATGTGGTTTTCAGTCACATCGAAACGTGGGCCAAACACTTCATATTATAACTCTTTTTTACAAATTTTCTTTTAAAACATAACATCATTTTTTATTTATTTTACTTTTTTTTAATCCCATAGGGGGAACTACTGTATATAACTATATGGTAGTACATTAGCCTGTGTAATGATAGGGCACAGGGCCGTAGCTATATGCTCATGGGCCCTGGTGCAAAGTTCAGCTTGGGCCCCCCCCCCTTCCCCACATTTTCTCTTTATGGCCGATGGCTGTGGCCCACCTGTGACTTTCAGCTGCATCGCTGGGTCTCTTAATTGACCCATTGATGCAGCACTAGCAGCCAGAGGCGTTGCTAGAGTCAGAAAAAATCATGGGCACAAACTCAAAGACATATGCTTTGTACCGCCCTCCCTACCTCTAAATAATGCAGCCCCCAATAAGGGTCAAATACCAGTTCTACACAGTGAATAGTGAGCATAGTACAGTTACATCCAATGACTTACATGTGACGTCTTCTCTTTCCCTCCTCTTATCGACTTCTTCCATGTTCCAGTCATGACTCGTCTTTGCACACACACTTCCTATTCTGTTGCTACCCCCAATGTCTCTACAGAGTTAGGCTATGTTCACACAGGGCAGATACGCTGCGGCGCAGGGAATTCCGGCTGAAAAATCGCAGCAAATTGTCCATTGTGGAAAATGACACATAAAAAAAATAATACTCTTATATATCCATGATGACGTGTCCCTCTGCCGTCCTGCAGGTCGGCCTCCTGGGATGACGTTTCATCCCATATGACTGCTGCAGAGTATGATTGGCTGCAGCGGTCACATGGGATGTTACAGAAGGCCGGCCTGGATGAAGGAACACAGAATTCTGGGTAAGTGTTAGATTTTTTTTTTCTGAGTGGAATTTCTGCTTTTCCGCCGTTAAAAACCAATAAAAAAATATTAAACATACGCAGGTCAATTTCTGACCAGTTTTTCCTCTCGTCATTTATGCAAAGTGTGGATGAGATTTGATTAAATTCCTGCTGTATTATTCTGCAGATTTTTCGCAACTGAATTAGTTGCGGAAAATCTGCAGTATCTACATTACATGTGAACTTACCCTTATAGCATTCCTTTTTGTGCCCCCAAAGTAATAATACCCCCTGCAGCCTGCTGAGAGTGACTGAGTGATCCGCTGCAGCCCACCTTTTATCATGAGAAGTCTTTATTGGCAGTGTCTATATTGCATATATGGCTTTCTCCCTCCAGTTCTTTCTCTGTTGCCAGTTGGTTGGCGGGCCATTCTTGTAGGCCAGCACAGCAAACACAGCTTGTACTACGATTTGTCTATGTTTGTATCTTTCATAGGCAGTGAACCCTGAAGCGATAACTGCAATACAGTGAGCTATGCAAAGCAGAGAGAGAGAGAGAGAGAGATCTATATATCTCTGCACACTCCAGAAGAAAGAAATCAGTTTTTATTTTCTCTTTCCCTGGCAAGTGCAGAGAAGAAGGATGCTTGCGGAAGACTGAGCAGTCCTAGTCTTATCTAATGGTAATAAGCAGCTCAGTTCTCTGGTTACAGCATCTTGAGAGTCTTAGCAGGAGCGAAGGGTGAGAATCACCCAGGCACAGAGACCAGTGTGCACTGCTAATAGATCCTAATGACGGGGAAGCACAGCAGCGCATGCACATCCACCACTGCTAAACATAGTATACCAATAATATACAAGAGTACAAAAATCTTTATTGAATATAGTACATAATTACATAATACAGGATAAAAAAGGAACCATATACGGAAGAGTTTAAACAGCAGGGTCAGATAGAACAGACCATGAGCACACAGAGTCAACCATCCAAAAATGGCTAAAGCACACGCTAAAATAAACCCACAGGGGAGAAGATAAACGTGGGCACAGGATAACCAAGGCCCCACATATAATGAAATGGCTGCCTGACTGGTAAACGATGGAAAAAAGGCTAGACTAGAAAAGCCCTAGTAATGGATAAAGGCAAGAATAGCCAAGGGACTGAACCTAACTCTAGCTAATATACAAATGTAAGAAAAAGAGGCCAGCACATACCCTGGGACATGATGGAAAGCGGTGCAGAAGTACCAAAGTGAACGGATGAGTGAACGCCTCGACACGCGTTTCGCCCTGTAGACCGGCTTCGTCAGGAGGGGTTAATGTAACGTGAGTTATTATTTATAGCATGCACTCAGGTTATGAAGTCACAATATTTTATGTGTGTCTATATGTAGGTTTATATGTTCTGTTTTGTGATGATGTCACAATAGTGTGTGCTTATTATAACATGGGCTTTATTGTAATGTTGTTCCAACCTGGTGTGTGCGTTCTTGTTTATAGCCTGCATCCTTATATGATGTCAGAAAAATGGTCTTGTTTGTTTTCAGAGTGTGCTCTATTAGGATGAGATCACACAATTCTGTGTGTGTGTGTGTGTGTGTGTGTGTATGTATGTGTTTGACGATGTCACACTAGTATGGGAGTGTGTGTATGTGTATGTGTATGTGTGTGTGTGTGTATGTGTGTGTGTGTGTGTATTTGTGTGTACATTTGGGTTATTTTGAAGTCACAATAGTGTGTATGTGTGTGCGTATTATAGGTTTAGCCTTATAGTAATGATATCACAAAGGGGTGTGTGTCTCGGTTTATAGCCTGCATTATTGTGTGATGTTGGTTGTGCAATATTGTGATACTGTCATAAAAAGTGTGTGCGTCATTATGTTATAACATTCTATGTTTGTATTTTTTAGGCTATTCTCTATTGTGAAGATGTTGCAATAGGAAGTGTATTTATACAGTGTTCTTTATTGTAAACATGTTACACTATTAAATATGCATATGCATTAATAGACTGAGCTCTGCAATAAAATCATAAAAGCATGTTTGTGGTATGACAGGCTATGTTTTACTGTGATGTCACACTAGTATGTATATCAGGGGTCCCAAGCACGCAGCCCGCGTGCCGCATGCGGCCCCTGGGGCAGTCATCTGCGGCCCGAGAGACGCAGAGCCGCTAGTACAGGCTCTGCTCCGAGACTCTGGAATTCCCTGACATCGCTGTCCACATATGAACAGCGATGTCTGGGGCTTCCCCAGAGCCGGAGTCCCGTGCAGAGCGCTAGTACAGGCTCTGCTCTGGGACCCTGTGGAATTCCCTGACATCGCTGTCTATATATGGACAGTGTGTCAGGGTCTTCTCCAGAGCGGAGTCCCGGGCAGAGCGCTAGTACAGACTCTGCATCCGAGACTCTGGAATTCCCTGACATCGCTGTCCACATATGAACAGCGATGTCTGGGGCTTCCCCAGAGCCGGAGTCCCGTGCAGAGCACTAGTACAGGCTCTGCTCTGGGACCCTGTGGAATTCCCTGACATTGGTGTCCATGTTTGGACACACAATGTCTGGGGCTTCCCCAGAGCCGGACACCCGTGCAGAGCGCTAGTACAGGCTCTGGTCCGGGACTCTGTGGAATTCCCTGACATTGCTGTCCATATATGGACAGTGTGTCAGGGTCTTCCCAGAGCGGAGACTCGGGCAGAGCGCTAGTATTGGCTTTGCTCCGGGACTCTGTGGAATTCTCTGACATCGGTGTGCATGTTTGGACACACGATGTCTGGGGCTTCCCCAGAGCCAGAGTCCCGGGCAGAGCGCTAATATAGGTTCTGCTCTGCGACTCTGGGGAAGCTTCTGACATCGCTGTCCATACATCGACAATGATGTCCGGGGCTTCCCCAGAGCAGGAGTCCCAGTGATGTCAGGAGCACAGCTGGAGACCCAGGAAGAGCCTACTAGCGCTCTGCCCGGGACTCCAGCTCTGGGGTTTCCCCTGACATATCTGTCCATATATGAACAGTGATGTCAGGAGCAGAGCTGGAATCCCAGGCAGAGTGCTAGAAGCGGCTCTGCTCCGGGATTCCAGCTCTGGGCAAGTCCCTGACATCACTGTGGCATCTGCGGAGGGCACTGTGGCAGCATCTGAGAAGGGCACTGTGGCAGCATGTGCAGAGGGCACTGTGGCAGCATCTACAGAGGGCACTGTGGCAGCATCTACACAGGGCACTATGGCAGCATCTACAGAGGGCACTATGGCAGCATCTACAGAGGGCACTGTGGCAGCATCTACAGAGGGCACTGTGGCAGTATGTACAAAGGACACTGTGGCATTATCTAGGGGTGTGTTGCATTATCTACAGAGGGCACTGTGGCAACATCTACAGAGGGCACTGTGGCAGCATCCACAGAGGGCACTTCGGCAGCATCCAGAGAGGGCACTGCGGCAGCATCCACAGAGTGCACTGCGGCAGCATCCACAGAGGGCACTGCAGCAGCATCCACCGAGGGCAATGCGGCAGCATCCACCGAGGGCACTGCGGCAGCATCCACCGAGGGCACTGTGGCATCATCCACCGAGGGCACTGTGGCACTATCTAAAAAGGAGCTGCCCAATCTTAACATGTGTGTCTGCCAAACCCTGCTAACTGAGCCGCCAGACTGCATTTAGCGGCACTTAAACTGGAAAACTGGATTGTTGAAATAAGCACGTGGAGAAATATCTCAAATTTTAAACCTAGCAGTATTATTATAGTAATGTAGTATTGTAGTAATGTAGTATTATTATAGTAATATAGTGTTATAGTAGTTCAAATAACTAATTTATTAACAATAATTTTGTGTTGTATCAAATTTGAAAGTAATGCGGCCTGTCAACTTCCCAATTTTTCTATATGTGGCCCACTTACCCGGCCGAGTTTGAGACCCCTGATGTATATGGTGTAAATTTATATGTTGCACTTTATTGTGAGGATTTAACTGTAATGTATATACAGTATATGTACTATACAGTAAAGTGTTTTTTAGCATGTAGTCTTGTTTTGAAGTCACAATATTTTATGTCTATGTATTGGTTGATCTCTTTTGTGATTATGTCACAATAGTGTGCATGTATGTTCATATGTGGTGTTTTATTGAGATCAAATCACAATAGTGAGTGTGTTTGTGTGCGCCTTTTCTATTATAAGTAATAATGTCACAATGGGGTGTGCATGCCTTTGTTTATAGCCTGTTTATAGTCTGCATCCTTGTGTGATATCTGAATAGTGTTTTACTTATAGGTTATGCTCTATTGTGATTAGGTCATAAAGTGTATTTGTGTGTGTGTGTGTGTGTGTGTGTGTGTGTGTATGTGTGTGTGTGTATGGGTTTCTGTATGCTGTGTTCTGTAGTGAAAGATGTTATATCCAATTTTCTTGCCAAATCCTAACAAAAAATATACTACTTTCACTTTGTTTTTAATTTAAAAACTGTTTATCTCTGCTTAACCTACCGTGTATGGTTTTAGGTGATTTTATATTCATTCCAAAGTTCTGTTGCAAAAAAGTACCAGACTATCAGAAATTCTGAATGATTAGATGGATAAAATAAAAACATGCTCTATGTGTGTATCATGGTTTTGTGAGGCTTCCTTGATTCCATTTATTTAAATTACTTATTTTTTATTGGTTATTTTGAATGGTGCAACTTTCAGATGAACCTAACAGCTCCTACATCCAAAGAGAATTCAGATTTTGACTTGTGCAGATTTTTTCTTTCTTATAACTGTCAATAAACAAATCTTTTTAGAATATACATTAGACTAGACTATTAAGTACCAATATCTAGGAAAGCAAAAATCCAAAACACATATATTTTTTCCTGTGAACTAACATACATTCTAAATAAATTATGTTTTATGTATCTGTGTTAGTAACATATCTTCAGTTTGTACTATTTAATTACCAGATCCTAAATTGCAACTTTTTAACTTTTAACTTCAACATTTTAAAGTTAAGAATAAAGTTACAATAACAGCTGCTTTTTCTGTCAGTAATAACAAAAGCTTATCTTAATTCAAGTTTGTAATATTCCCTTAGGATTTTCTAGTATTAGGAACTGATAGGAAGATATAAAACGGGCTCCATACCGCTGTCATCCTTATTCCTATAAGCAGGAGTTTAAACCCCTGGAGCCAGAGTGATTTCAAGGGGTGAAAGATAATAGTTATTTTAGAGCAACAGGAGACATAAAAATTATAATGTTAAGAAAAAAAGTATATATATATATATATTCCATCTAATATGATGTATATTTATTTACACAGAACAGAAAAGTGCTTTATTGTGAAATGAAAATAATTACATAACAAAAATCCTCAAATTCAAGAAATGTAAAACTCTATGGGACTAGTTCATTTACAATAGATCATACAAGCAATCACATAAGTACATTTAAAACATATTTAAAAGACACACTGCAGTCGGATAAAAACTTTCCCTAAATCTTCAAGTACGTGCCCTAATCACCCGATATCTCTGGCTAGATAGTAACAATTCAAACAGAATGTGCAATGGGTGCAGCCGGTACTTAAAAATTCTGTTTGCCGTAACTACACATATTTTCTCAAAAACTCACAACCAATTATGGTCCTGGCTATTTTAGCCACTCTAAACAATACAGTGAAGGAAATAAGTATTTGATCCCTTGCTGATTTTGTAAGTTTGCCCACTGTCAAAGACATGAACAGTCTAGAATTTTTAGGCTAGGTTAATGTTCCCAGTAAGAGATAGATTACATAAAAAAAATAAAATAAATCACATTGTCAAAATTATATATATTTATTTGCATTGTGCACAGAGAAATAAGTATTTAATCCCTTTGGCAAACAAGACTTAATACTTGGTGGCAAAACCCTTGTTGGCAAGCACAGCAGTCAGACGTTTTTTGTAGTTGATGATGAGGTTTGCACACATGTTAGATGGAATTTTGGCCAACTCCTCTTTGCAGATCATCTGTAAATCATTAAGATTTCGAGGCTGTCGCTTGGCAACTCGGATCTTCAGCTCCCTCCATAAGTTTTCAATGGGATTAAGGTCTGGAGACTGGGTAGGCCACTCCATGACCTTAATGTGCTTCTTTTTGAGCCACTCCTTTGTTGCCTTGGCTGTATGTTTCGGGTCATTGTCGTGCTGGAAGACCCAGCCACGAGCCATTTTTAATGTCCTGGTGGAGGGAAGGAGGTTGTCACTCAGGATTTGACGGTACATGGCTCCATCCACTCTCCCATTGATGCGGTGAAGTAGTCCTGTGCCCTTAGCAGAGAAACACCCTTAAAACATAATGTTTCCACCTCTATGCTTGACAGTGGGGACAGTGTTCTTTGGGGCATAGGCAGCATTTCTCTTCCTCCAAACACGGCGAGTTGAGTTAATGCCAAAGAGCTCAATTTTAGTCTCATCTGACCACAGCACCTTCTCCCAATCACTCTCAGAATCATCCAGATGTTCATTTGCAAACTTCAGACGTGCCTGTACATGTGCCTTCTTGAGCAGGGGGACCTTGCGGGCACTGCAGGATTTTAATCCATTACGGCGTAATGTGTTACCAATGGTTTTCTTGGTGACTGTGGACCCAGCTGCCTTGAGATCATTAACAAGTTCCCCCCGTGTAGTTTTGGCTGAGCTCTCACCTTCCTCAGGATCAAGGATACCCCACGAGGTGAGATTTTGCATGGAGCCCCAGATCGATGTCGATTGACAGTCATTTTGTATGTCTAACATTTTCTTACTATTGCACCAACAGTTGTCTCCTTCTCACCCAGCATCTTACTTATGGTTTTGTAGCCCATTCCAGCCTTGTGCAGGTCTATGATCTTGTCCCTAACATCCTTAGAAAGCTCTTTGGTCTTGCCCATGTTGTAGAGGTTAGAGTCAGATTGATTAATTGAGTCTGTGGACAGGAGTCTTTTATACAGGTGACCATTTAAGACAGCTGTCTTTAATGCAGGCACTAAGTTGATTTGGAGCGTGTAACTGGTCTGGAGGAGGCTGAACTCTTAATAGTTGGTAGGGGATCAAATACTTATTTCTCTGTGCACAATGCAAATAAATATATATAATTTTGACAATGTGATTTTCTGTTTTTTTTAAAAATATAATCTATCTCTCACTGGTAAAATTAACCAAGCCTAAAAATTCTAGACTGTTCATGTCTTTGACAGTGGTCAAACTTACAAAATCAGCAAGGGATCAAATACTTATTTCCTTCACTGTAAACATCGTTTAATGTAACCATACCAAACCAAACAGTAATTCCTTAAGTTTTCAGTTGATGACTGATAAAATTGTAACACTAAAACCACTTTTTCAAGAGTCGCAAAATAATAAATCTGCTGCTGGACCTTCTTCAGAAGAGCATATATTGTAACAGACCATGGCAGATCATGAGAAACATTGATCCCTAAGAGCTTAAATTTATTTACTAAATCCAAATGATTCCCACCCATGGTAATCTTCGAATGTTCCTGTTTTTTTCCCCCCGAAATCAATAATCATATCTTTCGTTTTTTCCACATTCAAGACTAAATTATTCTATCTAGACCACCTTTACAGATGGTGAATCTTCAGATCGATAAGAGGTTTAATCATTACGTGTAATCAGGCCTTCATATTTTAATAGAATGGTACCTTTATGACATGTTACACAATCCGAGGTGCAAAAGGAAAATAAAACCATTGTGAGCAGTTTTAACGCATTTTAATTGAGCATAAGGGCTCAAACACACAACCATACTACGGCTCCGGCTCAGTACGTTCACAAAATCGTTGCGGCTTCGTACTAAGAAGCCATATGCAGTGTCGGCCTTAGGGGTGTGCAACCTGTGCCATTGCACAGGGCGCATCACTCCAGCAGGTGGAAGGCGTTGCTGCGTTGGCTTCCTTCCCCTGCTTGTGTTTCAGAAGCGCCCTGGCCCGGCAACATAGCAGCTGCCTTTTGGCCCGGGCGATTTTTTTCTCAGTGGCGTCGCTACCGCTGTAGCAGCCATAGCGGCTGCTAGCAGCGACACCTGGCATGAGGTCGCCAAATTCAATGATATCTGCATCCTTAGGATGCAAATACTATTGAATACGATAGCGGAGCAGGGGGGTATCTTCCTGCTCTGCTATCTACTAGAACCATTATAGCTCTCTGAAGGAGCATAATCCCCGTGTTGCTGGGGATTCCGCCCCTGGACGGAGCGCTTGATTACTCTGTCCATATATGGACAGTGACATCAGGGGCAACTCCTGAAGCGTCCACAGAGTTGCCGACACTGTGACTGGGGATTCCACTCCAGGAGAAGCCCTTGACGTCAATGTCCATAAATGGACTGAGACATTAAGTGCTCTGTCCAGTAGTGGAAATCCCCGGCTACAGGGGGATCCCTCTCATTCATGGAGCTACAATGGCACTATCTACAGGAAGGGGGGTTCTATCTACAAGGTTGCTATGTGGCACTACCTACAAGGGGCTGTGTGGCACTACCTACATGCGGACTGTGTGGCACTACTACCTACAAGGGGGCTGTGTCGCACTAACTACAAGAGTGCTCTGTGGGACTACCTACAAGGGGGCTTTATGGCACTACCTACAAGGGGGCTGTGTGGCACTGCCTACAAGGGGGCTGTGTGGCACTGCCTAGAAAGTGGTCTGTGTAGCACTACCTACAGGGGGCTGTGTGGCACTAGCTACAAGGGGGCTGTGTGGCACTACCTACAAGGGGTCTGTGTGGCACTACCTACAAGGCGGCTGTGTGGCACTACCTACATGGGACTGTGTGGCACAACCTACAAGGGTGCTGTGTAGCACTACCTACAAGGGGCTGTGTAACATTATCTACAGAGGGCATCTGTGAGTGGCAGGCTGATGATCATTTTAGTGAGAGTGGTGGGCTGATGGTCATTTTACTGTGAGTGGGGGGCTGATGGTCATTTTACTGTGAGTGGCGGAATGATGGTCATTTTATTGTGAGTGGGGGACCGATGGTCATTTTACTAGGGGGGCTGATCGTTACTTTATTGGGGGCTAATGGTCGTTTTACTGTGAGGGGGGCTGTTGGTAATTTCACTGTGAGTTAGAGGCTGATGGTCATTTTACTGTGAGTGCTGAGCTAATGGTCATTTTACTGTGAGTGGCGGGCTGTTTTTTTTCCAGGGGTACCTCGAGTCCGAAAAGTTTGGGAAACTCTGTACTAGGCTACAGGATCATGCTGGCCTATGCAAGGATCCCGTCGTCAGCGTTGTGGAGCAGCTTAGTTTGTAGTGGGAACGGGGCCTAGGTGAGTAAAAAATAATAATATTTTGGGGGGCACTGCCTACAAGGGGGAGGTGGGAGGCTGTATGGCACTGTCTACATGGGGAGGTGGGGGCTGTATAGCACTGTCTACATGGGGGGGTGGGGTATTATGGCAATGTCTATAGGGAGGAGGTGGGGGATTATGGTACTGTCTACAGGGATGCTGTATGGCACAATCTACAGGGAGGCACTATCTACAAGGGGGTGGGGTCTGTGTGTGGCAGTCAGGGGAGAGGGGCATTATACTGTGTGGAGGCCACTAAGCGGACATTATACTGTATTGGGGTACTACAGGGGGGCAATATACTGTGTGTGGCACAATTAGAGGACAAAATACTGTGTCCTTGAAGGGGTTATAATATATTATATTATTAAATATTATTATTATACTGTATTATACTTTTTATGGGGCATTTTTTTATGATGGGGTGAGGCGGTGAAAGATCATTTTGCATGCGGCGCCATCAATCCTAGGGCCGTCCCTGGCCAGACAAAATAGAAACATTTAGTTTGGCCTAATATATATAAATATATATTTCAATTAACACCTTGTCACTGCCCAGTCTGTGTCATTATTATCTTCAGCTATCAAATTCAACAGCATGACACTAGTCTGTCTTAAAGTTTCTCTCAATGGTGCTCAATCAGGGCAAATACTTTATGTCAAGCACCTCCTCCTCATGTCGTATACTAGAAATAAGATGTATACTATAAGAATACATATGCAATCTACCTACCAAGGAACGTGCACAGGACAGAGAAGGCTTCATATCAAAACTCAAAATGATGGCCCTCAGTACTGCCCAGCATTAGTTGCCCTCCCCAACCCCATCCCATTTCTCTGGCTATTTCTCAACTTTGTCCACATGGCTCCTAGGAAACGCAATTGTATAGTCTGCTTCTATAATATATGCCACCATGTACCCAATGTAGAGCTTGAAGGTGCATGATGGTAAGGATTTAGCCTGACTGAGCCCGTGAGAGAGGGGCACTTAAGCGGGCATTTTCAATGCTGCCAAGCTAGTTAGCTGAATATTACAGTAGTACAGAGAGGTAAATGACAGATGGTTAGGAAGAAAGCATATACTGTATTATGGGGGTGGAAATGAAATGTTGACCAGAGTAGCGCTTTAACATTAGCACCAATAATAAAGATCAAATACTGCGTGTTTTATAGCATGGTAGCTCATATTACTCTATGCTCTGTTAACAGCTTCTTCTTTTTTTCAATCAGAAAATTATTTTAACAATCCAAACTGTATGTGTCAGTCCATAGTTCAGTGCCAACAGCTTAAATGTCCAAAGCAGAGTTAATATGAGCTAACAAAATGTTATTGCATGGATCACTCGGTTGAATAGTGTTTACTTTAGGAAGTCAGGTAGGTTTATTATTACAGTAAGCCCACACAGCTGCTGGATGTATATATCAGAGAAGTGAGAAAACTGTAGATGAAATGCCCGGTGTGATACTATTTTGATATCTAGCGGGTTTTTCACTGCAGCAGGACAGCTTATGTAAATATTAGTTTAATGTATAATATATTAAGATTTTCTTACAGAAGATAATTACCAAAAATGTAATAATTGTTTAACAGTCATCAAACACATTGCACTGAGCTTAAAATGTTTTACAAAGCTGCTTGCTGACCTACGACTACTAGCATTACAATCTGTAAATGAGAAAATGTGTTTGCTGCTAATGCTGTGTTTTACACGGAAGATCTATATGACTCATCTGGCATAAAAGTAGATTTTTTTTTTTAATCAAATATATCATGAATAGCTTAAAGTGGTTAGATAATAGATTGAAATTTAGATTAGTGGTCGTGAAAGTCAGAGGTCCTATTGACGTATAGGCTATTAGGACGGCACTTCACATCAAATCATTATTATATTAATGTAATGAACACTACCACTACTAGGTGTGATACACAGTAAACTTTCACTTACTAACCATAAACCTACAGTGATTATAGTGACGGTACTGAGATGGCCGGCACAGGAGGGATAGTTACCACGGCTGCCTGGCAGAACACGGATGCTGCAGATGATGCAGGAAGTTCGGGTTGTAAAATGTCCAAGTGAACTGTTTTTTCTGGAGTGCATGAACAATCTCTTGTTGGCTATTTCCTTGCTGCGTAACTTGGTCGGTAAGTTCATAGATGTCTACTGGCAGAGGTGTAAACAAAGCAGCGCTGTTGCGATTCATGTCCTGCAGATACTGTAACATTTCTTACCAAAGAAGTGAATGGTATAAGATACAATCGGTTTGGTACTGGCTAGATTGGATAGGGCTATATTCACATCTGCGTCGGAGGCTCCGGCATGTTTTGTGTCTGGTAAAACCACGAACACCCCGACGGAAAGCCGACGGGAGTCAATGGGTCTCCGTTGGCAACCGGCGGTATATCTTGTTCTGCTCCTCTGATGGAGGCCTGCCTCTCTGAGGGGGCGGCGGCGCCACTAAAACCAGCAGCCGCCACCCCCTCCTGCACTAATTGAAACTGCGTCTATGTGACGCAGATGCAATTACATGCATAAGCGTTGTATGGACAGGCACATTCTGTGCCCGACCATTCGGCATCTTACAATGATGCTGATTGGCAGGGCAGAATGACTTGCCCCTACAATCAGCGCCTTTCAACTACGAAGGCAGCTTCAGTTGTTGAAAGGTGCTGAATGGCGGTGGTAAGTCATTCTGTCCTGCCAATCAGCGCCTTTCAATTACGCTAGCGGCGCAATGATGTTGTCGTGTCGCTTGCATCGTTGAGCACCAGAAGACCTGCTTAGAAGAGAGCAGGTCTGCATTGCCACCGGACGGAGTGGGAACGGGATCAAGGTGAGATTGTAAAGTAGTTTTTTTCTTTAAAAAGTGTGTGTCACATTATCTACAGGAGGGGAGGGCTATATGATGGGCAAAATCTATAGAGGGGGCTATGTGTAGGGAACTATCTGCAGTGGGGGCTATATGTAGGGAACTACATACAGGGGGGCTATGTGAGGCACTATATACAGGGGGGCTATATGTGGGGAACTATATACATGGGGGGCTATATGTAGGACCCTATCTACAGGGGCTATATGTAGGGCACTATCTACAGGGGGCTATATGTAGGACACTATCTACAGGAAAAGCATTATGTAGGGCACTATCTACAGGGGGATCTATGTAGGGCACTATCTACAGGGGGATCTATGTAGGGCACTATCTATGGGGGCACTGTGTATGTGGGACACAGTGTATGGTGCCATTATAATCAGGGACAGTTTATGGTGTTATTATAATTAGAGGTGCAGTGTATGGCATTATTATTATATTTATATTTAGGGCGTAGTGTGTGGCATCATGAGAATTTTATCTTAGTTTTTAGGTGCAGAAATGTTTGAAAAGTGCGAAGCTGAAGACATCTGAGCGGCAAACTGCAGAAATGTGCTGAGGCCGGGAGAAGTCATCACAGAGGTCTAGACCAGATGGAGAAGAAAATAGAAAAAGAACAACTAGAATGTTAGACCGTCACCGGTAAGTCACTTAATGTAAATGTTTATTATGCCTCTAATCAGTAATTAAGTCACTGTATGATCTGCAGCGAGATGAGGGGTGGTATGACTGGTTTTTTTTTGTGAAACATCAACTCCCAGCATATCCTTACCATTGTTTGGACCATGCTGGGAGCTGTAGTTTTACGTCATACAAACCAACACAGCAGGGGTTGCACTAAGTTCAGCTGTATTTGTGCTGATGTTGTATTTATGTATGAGCTTTGTTCTGGTGCTGTATTTACCATATGCACTCAGCTTTATTGTGGTATAGTATATATGTACTGTGCTTTGTTCTGGTGCTGTATTTATGTACTAAGTTTGGTTTAGGTGCTGTATATATGTACTGAGCTTGATTCTGGTGTTGTATTTATGTACTGAGCTTTGTTCTGGTGTTGTATTTATGTACTGAGCTTGGTTCTGGTGTTGTATTTATGTGATCAGCTTGGTTCTGGTGCTGTATATATGTATGAGCTTAGTTCTGGTGCTGTATATATGTACTGAGCTTTGTTCCATTGTTGTATTTATGTACTGAGTTTGGTTCTGGTGCTGTATATATGTACTGAGCTTGGTTCTGGTGTTGTATATATGTACTGAGCTTGGTTCTGGTGCTGTAAATAGGTATTGAGTTTTGTTCTGGTGTTGTATATATGTACTGAGCTTTGTTCTGGTGCTGTATATATGTATGAGATTGGTTCTGGTGCTGTATATATGTACTGAGTTTGGTTCTGGAGCTGTAATTATATAGGATGTATTTATAATCACAAAATTGCAGGGCAGATAGAATTGTTTTCAATTCATTGTATATTTAATGGGAACCTGTCAGGCAACTTTAACCCCTTGAACCGCCACCATGCGGTAATACATGACCTGACAATATTTCCAAACATTCCCCTGTATGTTTTTTTCAGATGCAGCAAAATCTATAAAATCAGCTTTTAAACCGGTGCACACTATATAGTAATTACTCATTAAAGGTTCATAGGGCGGTGCCGCTATCCTGAAGAGTCACATAGTCCTTCCTCCAAACCTACCTTTCAATGTTTGATTGACATCCCCTGGCTGTTATACATCACTACCAGTCTCCTCCAACTTTCTTGGATGCGCCATTGCCTTGTACTACTTGGGCATGCACCGTGCCGCGAGGTGTATTCTGCACCGCGCATGCCAGTACAAGTGAACGGCGCATCCGCAAGAGTTGGAGGAGGCTGCTATTGATGTAGAATCAAATGGATGTCAATCAAAATCTGGGGGGCGCCATTTCAATTTTCACCCCACGCAGCAGAAAATCTAGAATCGGCCCTGAGAACAACGGAACACACCAACTCAGGTGTGAACCCAGCCTTTCCACTGTGCAGTGGAAAATAAACATCCATATATCTAAAAGTATGTCTTTCACTATTAACTCTAAAGTTTTTTTTTCTCATAAGATATTAATGGGGACCCTCTTACTACTTTTACTAATGTGTTAAACTTAATTTGATCTGCCCTTATAATTTTACTCAATGTCCCATCTTTCATCTTTTTCCATTACCTGCATATATTATAGAAACTGCTCTAATTCTAACCAAATTTACTTTCAGTTGTACAAATGTTTTACATTTTCTCTTACGGGTCTCTATTAAATCTTCAATAGTTTTGGTGCCTATTTGTTATAATATCTTAGCCTAATATCTAATTTCAGTATTCTTAGCTAGACCAAAGTAATCGCTTATCTTCAAAAACCCAGATCTATCAGTTGGTAAGTTATACTTGTACCTTTTTTGACTGGCCATTATCGGGCAAACGAGCGTTCAATGAACGAGCATATGCTCACTCATCTGCTGCATTTTTTTAAATTTTGAAAAATATTATCGTTGTCGGCATCACAACTCCCTGCCGGGGACGAGCAATCGGAGTAACGAGCGCTCATCCCCATACTAGCTCATTGTGAAATGAGCAATCGAATGGCGATCAGCGAGCGGTCTTGATGATCAGCGCTCGTTGCACCGGCTAAAATGGGCCAGTGTAAAAGTACCTTTAAGGGCCCTTTTACATGCTTGTATGAACGCTCTTTCCCTATCATTAGCCTGTGTAAATACGGTAATGATTAGTTGACAAACGAGCAAGAGCCCGATTATTGCTCCATGAAAATCTGCCCGTGTAAAACGACCTTCAGAGATTTACATAAACCCTGGTATCTCAAAGAAGAAAAAAATGTCTTCCCTATTTCCGAGAGATTATTTAAAGATTGATGTAAAAAATTATCAGGGTTACTGGATAGATGATCTGCTAGATACAAGTTGTCCAATTTGTCATTATCATTAAGGCATTCGATTTACAAAGGCTATATTATACAACCTAAGGCCCCATGTACACGACCGTGTTCGGTCCGTGATATACGGTTCGCATGTCGGACGCATGTCCCAGACCGAACACAGTGCAGGTAGCCGGGCTCCTAGCATCATACTTATCTATGATTCTAGGTGTCACGCCTCGCTGCGGGACAACTGTCTCGTACTGTAATCATGTTTTCAGTACGGGACAGTAGTTCCGTGGACAAGCAATGACACCTAGCGTCATAGATAATTATGATGCTAGGAGCCCGGCTCCCTGCACTGTGTTCGGTCCGGGACATGTGGACTGTATATCATGGACTGAACACGGTCGTGTACATGGGGCCTTAGGTTGTATAATATAGCCTTTGCTATGAGTAAGAACACTCCGTTCAAAACGCGTTAGCAGTAACACATCCCACCTGTGTCCGATGGACTTTTATTCTATGCTGAAATAAAGCTCTTTTTATATTTTTATAAATGTGGATGTGCTGAGGATTTTCTTTCAAAAACTCTTCTATTCATGATGCTAGGAGCCCGGCTCCCTGCACTGTGTTCGGTCCGGGACATGTGGCCGACATGTGGACCGTAAATCACGTACCGAACATGGTCGTGTGCATGGGGCCTAAGGTATTGGAAAGACAACCCTCCACTCCTCCACTCCTCCTTTCTTCCTTGATGCTTCTAATTGTAATCCTGTGCCTTCTATGTCTCAATAAAAAACTTATGGAAGATTTTTTTATTTTACATATTGACATCTGTGTGTTTCAACATAACTGGTATTATTTGCAAAAAGAATAATTTAGGAATATAATTTAGGAAATCTTATGAATTTTATTAAATTAATTCTCCTAAATAGAGACAAGGGGGATCATTCCATAGATCTAGTTCTTTTGTGAATTTTTGCAAAAAATCTGAGAAAAATTTGTCACAACAGGATTTTTTGTGTTCTGCAGCTATTCACACTGTATTTGCACTAGACTGTTCTACCATCAAGTGGTGTAAAATACGTATCAAACTACAGATTAAAGGAATAAATTAATTTACAGTGACCTTAATATGCTCCTAGGTTAAAAAAAAATGTGTCCTATAAGATTGTCAGGCTCATGTTTGGCGTATTTCATGTTTAACCAATTGTTTGCAACTCACCATACACTTTTTAAGGGTGTTCAGAAAAAGGGGCATGTATTAACTAAAAAGAGAGCATGCCTAAATTGTGTCATCATCCGCCATCATGCATCATAAAAAATGGGCACAAAATATTGTCACAAAATAAGTCAAATCAAAGGTAGTATAAGGCTGGGTTCACACAGAGTTTTTTTGCTGGCAGAAAATCTGCCTCAAAATTCCATTTGGAATTTTGAGGCAAATTTTGCTTTGCCTGCACGCCGATTTTCACGGCGTTTTCTGCTCGCGGCCATTTAGTGCCGCAAGCAAAAAAAAAAGCTGCGAAATACGCTTTCTCTGCCTCCCATTGATGTCAATGGGAGGCCAGAGACATAAACGCCCGAAGATAGGGCATGTCGCTTCTTTTTCCGCCTCCCATTAAAATCAATGGGGGGCATTTTCAGCCATTTTTTGCGCGTTTTCCAACGCGGTTTCCACGTAAAAAAAAAGTGTAAAAAAAACTCTGTGTGAACTTACCCTAAGAAGGAGAAAAGTATCCAGCAAGTCTAGCTAGAAGCACCAAATTTCTAATACAGCGTGCACCACTGTGATTAATTTGGTGCATCTTCTGACTGTCTGCTCTAAGTTTACACCATTTAAATCTCAGACTGCTTTAGTAAATCTTCCCCATTGTAAAGACAAAGCCTTATGCCAGCTAGATGAAATTAATTGCAATCCAATTTTAAAATCATATACAAGAATAATTTTCACTGCATGCTTACATAAGGCAATGTCAAATGAATATATAAAATCTTTAGTTAATTAACATGTGATCATTGTAAAAGATGACTAACTACTGCTACTCTTTTTTTTTACCAATAAACATTGCCATAAGTGAATAAAAAAAAATTTAAGGTGAAAAGTTCAGTTTAATGCCTCTTTTCTGATGACAAGCCAGTGCCAAAATTACATAGCAATAAATGACAGTTATGTGGCTACATTTCTTAGTAAGATCAGTGGTAGTATGTTGTAATCAGACAAAGAATGGTACATTGCACAGGACTATCTGAGAGAAGTGGAAAACCCCATCATATTAATTATGCAGCAGTTTGCATGTTTAACCACAAAAATCTGATTAGCTCCTGGGCACCTATTAAATAACAATAAAAAGTAGGCCATCAGATATCCATACCCTGCTCACAGGATAAAAATTTGCCATAGAAAAATATTAAAATAGCTGAAAATGCATTTTCATTATGATGAAAAGCTTTATTTAGATCCATCTGATAAGGTGGTGTTTCTCAAAACTTCAGCAACTTGGTTACATAGGATTAGTACATCTAAGGAACCTGTGCCAACTCGCAGAACAACTGGATCACAGAGACTCACCTTAGTGTGTGGTGCTATATAAGGTACAACACTAATGATACACAAATAACTGGAGAATACTGCTGTGTTGGATCCCCTTTAGCGTCGGGTGTCAATTACGCCTGGACATTACCAGGAGCATATGCAGACCAGAACGAAAATCCAGAAGAAAGGCACACCCTTAAGGCCTCCAGGGCCAAGAAGATATTTTGAATAATGTGTTAGTTTAATGTTTTCCCATTGACTGCAATGGGGAGGTAAAATCCGCAACAAATTGCAGATGTTGCGTTTTTTGCTGAGGAAAAGCAGTGATTCCGCTGCAAAAAACACAACTCAGAAAAAAATTATCTTATACTTACCCAGAATACTGTGTTTTTTGTCCAGGCCGGCCTCCTGGGATGATCTTTCATTCCATGTAACCACTGCAGCCAATCACAGGCTGCAGCGGTCACATGGGATGAAACTTCATGCCAGGAGGCCGGGCTGCAGGACGGTGGAGGCAGGCGTCGCCATGGCTAGTTAAGTATGAATCTTTCCGGTTGAAAATCTGCACCGCAATTTGTTGCGGTTTTTCGGACAGAATTCCCTGCGGCACACAGGGAGGATATTCTGTGTGCTTTTACGCAGCATATCCGCCCTATGTGAACATACCCTGATTGTCAATTGCATTTGAATGAAATCCTCAAAATTGAATCCCAGGAGGAAAAGACAAAACCACCTATCTTCTTTACAAGTGACCTGGGTGACCAGAGCCAGAAAAGGATTATTTTCATAGAACACAATTTTCTTGTGAAAAAATACTAAAGCATTAAAAAAGTTTTTAATTTGTTTTTTCCGTATTTCGTATCAACCCGCAAAATAAAGATAACATGTTATTTATACAAAAAAATAGGGAGAAACCTCCAGCTCACCAAATCCTGCGTCCCAGCCTGACACCTCGCACGGATCTCCGCGACGGCCCACGGTGGAATTGCAAGAAAAAGAGGAGAAATGATCCAGCGCTGTGTCGGGATAAAAAGGATACGTAGATCCCACTTTTATTGATAGTAGAAAATATGGACGGAGACGCAGTCCCAGGATGGTTGATGGTGCGGGCAAGTGCCCGAGCCTACGCGTTTCAAGCACCAGCCGTGCTCTTAATCATGGCAAGAAATGAAGTCATGATTTTTTATATTTTATTTTATATTTTCTACTATCAATAAAAGTGGGATCTACGTATCCTTTTTATCCCGACACAGCGCTGGATCATTTCTCCTCTTTTTCATGTTATTTATACCACAAGGTAAATACCATAAAAAAATATTTAAAAAAAACAATGGCAGAATTACTGGGTTTTTTGCTGCCACGACAAGGCGACAAGGATGTATTTAATTAGATGGTTTCTACCATGAATTAATTCCATAGACTTAAGCCGCACACATTCATTGCTATATAACCTAGAGAAAAAGATGCCAAAAGACTGAAGATGTAGAAAAATGAAGAAACACTTTATTAGAGAATGACACATAATATACAATGATTAAAAAGAATCCATAAACCAACAGGTAAAAAAGACATACAAGCCATGCAATTTTATATAATGAATAAAGTCTAAATAGACAGAAGGTACTGAAAGCCAAATGGCTTAACCTGGCACTGAATATATCGACAAGCTGTATACTAATTATAATGAGTACAGGAAAATAGAGGTATATACCATGTATAATGGTCAAGGAAAGAGTACTCAAATACGTAATAACAGCGCCGCGGTTATATTATTCGTTTTGTTTCTGTTTTTTACAGATACTTCCAGCAATCCAACCATGGATTTTCGGGCCAGGGAACAATCATGGCTTTCCCAAATTTCGAATGTTTTTAAAGATGGATCCATGGCCACGGGTGCTGGCAGTCAGAGAGATGTTAGGGAGTCTCAGAATTATTTTAAAAACCTCATGCATAAAAGGATGAAGATATGGTGGAACCGTGCTTTTTTACAAAATTACCTTCAACATAATCTCATCCCCAGGGGCCTGCGTGTCCAAGTGTTTCCATCGTTCCCCATTGAGGATGAGGGTTTCACATCCTCGTGGGAGAACAATTGCAACGCCTGTTCCCGAAAAATGATGGATCTGCTTATTGATCTTAACACCAAATCACTTAACACCATGGATGTGGAGTTGGAATCCATCCAATTACGTTTCAAGTCGGAAATGTCTAGGGAAAATCTTGAGACTTTCAATGGCCATTTGGAACAACAATGTACCACATGGGAGAAAGAAATCGAGTCAATCAAAATTAAGAAATTGATTCGTGATCATGATGATTATACCCAGAAACGGATGTATAGATGGAACCGCCGTACACCAAATTTGAGTGTCAGTCGTTCTCCATCTATCTCTTCCATATCATCCCTTAGCGATCAGTATGATATGACTACACGTAACACGGGTCCAGGACGTATCAGTACTAGACAGAAACGTAAAGTCAACTACAGTAGTTCAGTATATCCTAAAAGAAGGGTTAATAGAGGAGCTGACTACAATTCCAGACAAGCGCACTCTAACCCAATTCTGGAACCCAATTTGGGTCAACAACATCTGAAGGTAATAAACCTCTCTAAACACTCACTTACTTCTAGTGATATGTCTCTGTTGGAAAGGGGGTTGACCTTTTCCCCCGCTTCTTCTTTTGACCATTTCTCAGCAGTAAAAGATTTACAACTATTTGGCAGATCCCTGATTTTTAAGAAGTGGTACTTTAGGGAGGAGGACAACATTTTCACAACTTCACAAGAAAAAGAGACACTGCGTGCGTTGGAAGAATTACTCAGTCAAGAAGAATGTACGCCAAAAGGTAAGATACCGGAGTGTGTCAAGAACAAGTCCACCAAATTTCCCCCTCTTTCCATCTGTCCAGCAGTTGATTTATTCGTGAAACTTGTCTCCAAAGAATGGAGTACGATATCAAATAAAATTGGTCACGATAATTTGAATCGACTTGAGAGAAAAAGCCTTGATAAAATAAAAGCTTGGGACGATGTGATAGTGAAACCGGCGGATAAAGGGGGTAATGTAGTTCTTTGGCCACGTCAATCATATGTTCATGAAGCTAACCGCCAATTACGAAATGCCGTTTGCTACCAAAAGCTCACTTTTAACCCCCTGTCATCTTTCAGATTGAAATTTCATAAGATTCTGCAGGATGCTGTGGAGAATGGTACAATTACGAAATCTTTGAGTGACTCTTTATATGTACCGGAACCCACCATACCAACAATGTACCTTTTGCCTAAGATTCACAAAGATGCAAAGAACCCGCCAGGTAGGCCCATTATTTCAGGCACTGGGGGTCTTACTGAAAAGGCATGCAAATGGATCGATTTTCATTTGAAACCTCTGGTTGAGTGTCTTCCATCCTACCTACGTGACTCGGCTGATTTACTGTTAAAGATTGAGGGGATCCATTTGGATTCAGACCACCTATTGGTTACATGTGACGTTGAGTCTCTTTATACCAGCATTCAGCACAGTGATGGTTTGCATGCAGTGAAAAATTTTCTGCAGATGAGTGATATTGAGAGTGGGATTTCTCAACTTATCTTATCACTCTTAGATTTTACACTTAAACACAATTTTTTCACTTTTAATGGTTCGTTTTTCCTACAGCTCCAGGGGACGGCTATGGGGGCAGCTTGTGCACCCTCATATGCCAATTTGTTCCTGGGGCTGTGGGAAAGGGACCTTTTCCTGTCGGATCATGGGCCATCAATGAGCCGTGTCCCCTTTTGGGCACGGTTCATTGATGACATTTTCATGATCTGGCAGGGTACTTCTGATGATCTCCTCTCATTCATTGATGTTTTGAATTGCAATCTGCTTAACATTAAACTTACATGCAAATGGAGTCACTCTAGTATTGACTTCTTGGACATCCTAATTAAAAAAGATGTTAATGGTCTCTTACAGACAGATCTTCATCGGAAAGAGACCTCTACTAATTCACTATTGCATGCCACTTCCCTACACCCTCGACACACCATTGACGCGATTCCAGTGGGTCAATTTTTGCGCATCAAGAAAATTTGTTCTACCGAGGAAGATCTTAAGTATCGCTTTGAGGAATTAGGAGACAGGTTTACTCAAAGGGGTTACAGTCAACGCAGTATACGTATGGCCCGGCATCGAGCGTCAAAAGTCAACCGTCAACAACTACTTCAAGTTACCCCAAAAGCTGGTATACAATCGAAGGTGAGATTTGTTACCACCTACAACTCACGGTGGACAGATATGCGCAACATCCTGAATAAATTCTGGCCCATATTGTTGACCGACCCTGTTCTGTTGAAGGTGCTACCTCATTACCCTGCCATGGCGTCGCGCAGAGCTCCCAACCTGCGCGATACCATGGTACGTAGTTACCTTTCACCTATTAAACCTGGCAGGGTTTTTGGCACCAAGGGGCCGAAATGGGGTTGCAAACCGTGTGGTGACTGCATTAGCTGCCCAAATGTTGAGCGCTCGGATAGTTTTGTGGATTCCAGTGGCAGTCACAATTTTAAGATTTGTTGGCCCATATCCTGTGGCACCAAGGGGGTCATATATTATGCCCTTTGTCCATGCCCCAGGATATATGTAGGTATGACTACCCGTGAGTTGCGTTTGAGGGTTAGGGAGCACGTTAGGGATATTGATAATGCCAAGACCACAGATAATGTTGAACAGCTTAAGACAATCCCTAGACATTTTCGACTACATCATGCCTGTAATTCTAAGATGCTAAAGATTAGGGGCATTGACCACATCAATCTCGGTATGCGTGGAGGTGATCTTAAAAAACGCCTACTGCAGCTTGAATGCAAGTGGATTTGGAGGCTCCAAACCATGCACCCCGCAGGTCTCAATGAGACCGCAGGGTTTTCATCATTTCTCTGACTGTCAGCAGCTTTTAGTGGTGTTGGATTTTATTATTGTTGTACATAAAGGATCTTGTGTGTCTTTGTGATTTTAATATTTTGTATTTGTTTCTTACAGATTAGACTCTTGCTATGAGCTCTTTCTCTCATTATATCTGGATCTCTCGTTTTCCACTTCTTGGGATGTCGCTGTACATTATTATTGATTTTGTCTCCTTATGATGTGTATTGACCAATCAACGTGCAGATTCATTTCTGTGCGTATTTTTATGGCGTTATGGTCACTTTTTTGCTAACATATAACCAGTGTTTCATTACTGCTCACCCATGTAAAAAGAGACTTTTTATAACGACACCTGTATATGCAAATTTATCTCTGTGTGTACTTTTATGGCTTTATGGTCATTTTTCTGCCAAATAATTAGTGTTTTATTACTATTTTCCCATGCAAAAAGATTTTCCACATCGACACCTGTATATGAATAAACATATTATTCACTAAGCATTCATTGCATGTCACTATGTATCTTTTCAAACAACACAATGTTTCTTTCTTATATTATGGATTTATGGTCCAATCAAGATTCATGTCTTCCTCACATTACCCTTTTTTGTTTTCTCACTTTTATTATATATTTTTTTCATTCATTTATCTTTTTACTTTGTCACTGTCACCTTTTTCACTAATTGTACACATATCCTCACTTTCACGTACATTGCACTCATTCATTTCTTTATTATTCATTTTCTTCTTCTTCACGTTCATTCAGGTTTATATTTATGATTGTTGTACTCATGTTACTCTTGTGACACATTTTTTATAATACTGTCTTATGTTCATATGTCTCTTTGCAGTAGAGTTACATCTAATTTTCTTCACTGGCGCTTTAAACCTTATTAGGGATCACGGTCGCTGTTCACAAACATTGTGTATCCAGGGTTACCCACCTTTTCGCTGCATCGCTCCCTCTGATTGGTGTTCAGGTGGTCGGCCTCCGTTCCGCCGCTCATGACGCGCCTGACTCCGGACCCACGTGACCGCGTCTGCTGACGCGGTGACGTGTGTCCGGCTCCGGCCCCTCGTGATCGGCGCTTCCGGTAGGCGCGGCCATCTTGTTTTCACCTCGAGGAAGCGATCGGTAATTATGCGGCGTTACACTATTATTACACTGCTACATCTGGGATCCCTGATTAGGATACTCCCTGATTGGTCAGCGCTCCCTATAAGAAGTGGAATATACATTATTCAATGCTACCCCCAGACGAAGGCAGTTGCGCCGAAACGCGCGTTGGGGCAGACATCTCGCTGTGCATGTTAAACCTGGGCTCTTAAATGGGTATGTCTATTGTCATTATTCATTGTGACTACTTTTTATACTCTAGCATCACCCATGTTTTTGCGGCGCTGTTATTACGTATTTGAGTACTCTTTCCTTGACCATTATACATGGTATATACCTCTATTTTCCTGTACTCATTATAATTAGTATACAGCTTGTCGATATATTCAGTGCCAGGTTAAGCCATTTGGCTTTCAGTACCTTCTGTCTATTTAGACTTTATTCATTATATAAAATTGCATGGCTTGTATGTCTTTTTTACCTGTTGGTTTATGGATTCTTTTTAATCATTGTATATTATGTGTCATTCTCTAATAAAGTGTTTCTTCATTTTTCTACATCTTCAGTCTTTTGGCATCTTTTTCTCTAGGTTATATATTTATGCTTTGGATGCCTTATGGGTATACGCCCTAGGATCTGGCTCTTACTTGAATACATGCTTGCTGACGGCCGCATTTTACTTTTTCTGAGCCATTTCAGATCCATGCTGTGTTTTTTGGTTATATTACACATTCATTGCTATTTGTACAGCCACAAATCACGGATCCGTGAAACACGGACCGCATACGGATGATTTCCGTGTACGGTCTGTTGTTTTAACAGACCAAATGAATAGAAAGGTCGAGACTCATCCACGAAAAACGAACAGGAGTAGGACCTGTTCTATTTTTTCTCAGAGCGGCCGCACAGAACTGTTAAAATATCGGAAGTGTGCAAGGCCCCATAGAAATGAATGGTTCAGTGTGCTATCAAAAAAAACAAACGGATAGCACACTGAAGCATTTCACTGAAGTGTGCTTGAGGCCTTATACCCAGAACAGAGGTGTATTTTTAGGTTAAGCACCCACTTAAAAGAGGTCGCCTTGACATGGCAGATGGGCTCGCACAATTTGATCAAAATGTGCGCTAAGAACCTCATATTTGTAATTAAACGTTGCAGTAATGCAAAATTATCTACATACAGTGCATTTGGTCGTATTAGCGCTCGCAGTGCTGTTGCAATATCTTTTTTTGCTACGTATCGTTTTCAGTCACAGTGTACTAGCACCTGCAGATTTTTTATTTTGTTAGGATGTGCTGACCAATTTTGTTTTTTTTGTTTTGTATCATACATGTGGGTTGGTCGTGCACACCTCCCATTCTGTGTTTTTTTTGTGTGTTTATATATATATATACAGTGGAGGAAATAAGTATTTGATCCCTTGCTGATTTTGTAAGTTTGCCCACTGTCAAAGACATGAACAGTCTAGAATTTTTAGGCTAGGTTAATTTTACCAGTGAGAGATAGATTATATAAAAAAAAAAAAAAAAAAAGCACATTGTCAAAATTATGTATATTTATTTGCATTGTGCACAGAGAAATAAGTATTTGATCCCTTTGGCAAACAAGACTTAATACTTGGTGGCAAAACCCTTGTTGGCACGCACAGCAGTCAGACATTTTTAGTAGTTGATGATGAGGTTTGCACACATGTTAGATGGAATTTTGGCCCACTCCTCTTTGCAGATCATCTGTAAATCATTAAGATTTCTAGGCTGTCGCTTGGCAACTCGGATCTTCAGCTCCCTCCATAAGTTTTTGATGGGATTAAGGTCTGGAGACTGGCTAGGCCACTCCATGACCTTAATGTGCTTCTTTTTGAGCCACTCCTTTGTTGCCTTGGCTGTATGTTTCGGGTAATTGTCGTGCTGGAAGACCCAGCCACGAGCCATTTTTAATGTCCTGGTGGAGGGAAGGAGGTTGTCACTCAGGATTTGACAGTACATGGCTCCATCCATTCTCCCATTGATGCGGTGAAGTAGTCCTGTGCCCTTAGCAGAGAAACACCCCCAAAACATAATGTTTCTACCTCCATGCTTGACAGTGGGTACGGTGTTCTTTGGGTCATAGGCAGCATTTCTCTTCCTTCTCTTCATCTGAACACAGCACCTTCTCCCAATCACTCTCAGAATCATCCAGATGTTCATTTGCAAACTTCAGACGGGCCTGTACATGTGCCTTCTTGATCAGGGGGACCTTGCGGGCACTGCAGGATTTTAATCCATTACGGCGTAATGTGTTACCAATGGTTTTCTTGGTGACTGTGGTCCCAGCTGCCTTGAGATCATTAACAAGTTCCCCCCGTGTAGTTTTCGGCTGAGCTCTCACCTTCCTCAGGATCAAGGATACCCCACGAGGTGAGATTTTGCATGGAGCCCCAGATCGATGTCGATTGACAGTCATTTTGTATGTCTTCCATTTTCTTACTATTGCACCAACAGTTGTCTCCTTCTCACCCAGCGTCTTACTTATGGTTTTGTAGCCCATTCCAGCCTTGTGCAGGTCTATGATCTTGTCCCTGACATCCTTAGAAAGCTCTTTGGTCTTGCCCATGTTGTAGAGGTTAGAGTCAGACTGATTAATTGAGTCTGTGGACAGGAGTCTTTTATACAGGTGACCATGTAAGACAGCTGTCTTTAATGCAGGCAACAAGTTGATTTGGAGCGTGTAACTGGTCTGGAGGAGGCTCAACTCTTAATGGTTGGTAGTGGATCAAATACTTATTTCTCTGTGCACAATGCAAATAAATATATATAATTTTGACAATGTGATTTTCTTATTTTTTTTAAATATAATCTATCTCTCACTGGTAAAATTAACCTAGCCTAAAAATTCTAGACTGTTCATGACTTTGACAGTGGGCAAACTTACAAAATCAGCAAGGGATCAAATACTTATTTCCTCCACTGTATATATATATATATATATACATATAGATATATATATATATATATTTATATATATATACACACATATATATATATATATATATATATATATATACATATATATATATTCATATATACATATATATATATATTCATATAAATATATATACATATATATATATATATATATATACACTACCGTTCAAAAGTTTAGGGTCACTTAGAAATTTCCTTATTATTGCAAGAAAAGCACAGTTTTTTTTCAATGAAGATAACATTAAATTAATCAGAAATACACTCTATACATTGTTAATGTGCTAAATGACTATTCTAGCTGCAAACGTCTGGTTTTTAATGCAATATCTACATAGGTATATAGAGGCCCATTTCCAGGAATCATCACTCCAGTGTTCAAATGGTACATTGTGTTTGCTAACTGTGTTAGAAGGCTAATGGATGATTAGAAAACACTTGAAAACCCTTGTGCAATTATGTTAGCACCGCCGTAAACAGCTTTGCTGTTTAGAGGAGCTATAAAACTGACCTTCCTTTGAGCTAATTGAGAATCTGGAGCATTACATTTGTGGGTTCGATTAAACTCTCAAAATGGCTAGAAAAAGAGAGCTTTCATGTGAAACTCGACAGTCTATTCTTGTTCTTAGAAATGAAGGCTATTCCATGCGAGAAATTGCCAAGAAACTGAAGATTTCCTACAACGGTGTGTACTACTCCCTTCAGAGGACAGCACAAACAAGCTCTAACCAGAGTAGAAAGAGAAGTGGGAGGCCCCGCTGCACAACTGAGCAACAAGACAAGTACATTAGAGTCTCTAGTTTGAGAAATAGACGCCTCACAGGTCCTCAACTGGCAGTTTCATTAAATAGTACCCGCAAAACGCCAGTGTCAACGTCTACAGTGAAGCGACTCCGGGATGCTGGCCTTCAGGGCAGAGTGGCAAAGAAAAAGCCATATCTGAGACTGGCTAATAAAAGGAAAAGATTAATATGGGCATAAGCACACAGACATTGGACAGAGGAAGATTGGAAAAAAGTGTTATGGACAGACGAATCGAAGTTTGAGGTGTTTGGATCACACACAAGAACATTTGTGAGACGCAGAACAACTGAAAGATGCTGGAAGAGTGCCTGACGACATCTGTCAAGCATGGTGGAGGTAATGTGATGGTCTGTGGTTGCTTTGGTGCTGGTAAAGTGGGAGATTTGTACAAGGTAAAAGGGATTTTGAATAAGGAAGGCTATCACTCCATTTTGCAACGCCATGCCATACCCTGTGGACAGCGCTTGATTGGAGCCAATTTCATCCTACAACAGGACAATGACCCAAAGCACACCGTTCCAAAAAGTATGTGATTTATTTAGTCAACAGCTGCAACGTTTCCGT
This sequence comes from Rhinoderma darwinii, assembly GCF_050947455.1. Classification (NCBI taxonomy): domain Eukaryota; kingdom Metazoa; phylum Chordata; class Amphibia; order Anura; family Rhinodermatidae; genus Rhinoderma; species Rhinoderma darwinii. The sequence continues at coordinate 224,466,829 of NC_134689.1, forward strand.
CCTGCTATAGGACGTTTTTCAAGCAATGCTATAGCAGGATGGAAACGTTGCAGCTGTTGACTGATTAAATCACATACTTTTTGGAACCATCGGAGTGCTGTGGGATTCTTTTGTTTATGTTTTATAATCCACGGATCTGGATTAACTGCTTGCACCCATTACCGTGTTGGAATCTGTCGTAGAGTGCTGCTTAGCTCTACATATATATATATATATATATATATATATATATATATATATATATATATATATATATATATATACTAGTCCTTCTCAATGAATTAGAAAATCATCAAAAAGTTAATTTATTGTAGTAATTCAATTCAAAAAGTGTCTCTCATATATTATATAGATTTATTACACACAGAATGATCTATTTCCAGCATTTTTCTCTTTTAATGTTGAAGATTATGGTAACAGTTAATGAAAGCCCAAAATTTTGAATCTCAGAAAATTAGAATATTATATAAGCCCAATTTAAAAAATGATTTTTAATACCGAAATGTTGTCCTACTGAAATGTATGTACAGTATATGCACTCAATACTTGGTCGGGGCTCCGACTCTGCATGAATTACTACATCAATGTGGCACGGTATGGAGGTGATCAGCCTGTGCCACTGCTGAGGTGTTATGGAAGCCCAGGTTACATTGATAGCGGCCTTCAGCTCGTCTGCATTGTTGGGTCTGGGGTCTCTCATCTTCCTCTTGACAATACCCTATAGATTCTCTATTGGGTTTAGGTCAGACGAGTTTGCTGGCCAATCAAGCGCAGTGATACTGTGATGATTAAACCAGGCATTGGTACTTTTGGCAGTGTGGGCAGGTGCCAAGTCCTGCTGGAAAATGAAATCAGCATCTCCATAAAGCTTGTCAGCAGAGCGAACCATGAAGTGCTCGAAAATTTCCTGGTAGACAGCTGTGTTTACTCTGGACTTGATATAACACAGTGGACCAACACTGTTGCTCAGTTTCCAAAGTCCTGTTTTCAGATGAAAGTAAATTTTGCATTTCATTAGGAAATCTCGGTCCCAGAGTCTGGAGGAAGAGTGGAGAGGCATCAATCCAAGTTACTTGCGGTCCACTGTGAAGTATGGGGAGTCATGTCATCTGCTGGTGTTGGTCCACTGTGTTATATCAAGTCCAGAGTCAACACAGCCATCTAGCAGGACATTTTCGAGCACTTCATGCTTCTCTCTGCTGACAGGCTTTATGGAGATGATGATTTCATTTTCCAGCAGGACTTGGCACCTGCCCACACTGCCAAAAGTGCCAATACCTGGTTTAATAACCACGGTATCACTGCACTTGCTTGGCTATCAAACTCACCTGACCTAAACCCCATAGAGAATCTATGGGGTATTGTCAAGAGGAACATGAGAGACACCAGACCCAACAATGCAGACGAGCTAAAGGCCGCTATCAAAGCAACCTGGGCTTCCATAACACCTCAGCAGTGCCACCAGCTGATCGCCTCCATGCCACGCCGCATTGATACAGTAATTCATGCAGAGTCGCAGCCCCGACCAAGTATTGAGTGCATATACTGTACATACTTTTCAGTAGGCCAACAATTCAGTATTAAAAATAATTTTTAAAATTGGGCTTATATAATATTCTCATTTTCTGAGACACTAAATTTTGGTGTTTCATTAATTAACTTACCATAATCATCAACATTAAAAGAAAAAAAATGCTGACATAAATTAACTTTTAGATGATATTCTAATTCATTGAGAAGGACTAGTATATATATATATATATATATATATATATATATATGTATATATATATATATATATATATATACTGTATATATATATATATATATATATATATATACATATATATATATATATATATATATATATATATTATATATACAAACACACAAAGGCTTTTATAATTACGGTAACTTTGTTACAGAATAAATGCAAATTACAGGTTTTCTTGCGTTCAGATTACAGTCCAAAAAAAAACGAGTTTTTCCAGATGCTCTTAATAAAATGGTAAGGAATATCCTTTATATAGTTTTGATTGACTGGAGAGAAAGTTTTTACAGCTTGAAAAGAGTTCTTTGGCTAGGAAAAAAGAAGATTTGGAGTACTTTTCACACATATGTTCTCTGTATTCTTTTAACTTACTTTCTAGGTTAGTATAAGGGGCTTCCAAATTCTTAATCCCTAGAGTAGAATCATATTTATTACCATGTTATCATCTGTAATACCTTATTTCCTAACATTGAAAATATTTTTTATAAAGACCATTCAATTAAATGGTTTATATGTTTTGCCTTAGGTGTTCACATTTCTTTTCTGCCTAAGGCACATTGAGATAAAAATGTCAAGAAATAAAAATGTATTCATTTCTCCAGGTTTCTGAGGTCAGCTGAATTGTATATTCTATGGATGTTAAGTATTTCACTGTTTTTTTAATCATTCTTGATTTCCATAAAGCTTCTATTCATGTAGAAAATGTCATTTTTTTATTTATTTTACTTTTGGAATCCATTATATTTTATATTTATTCCATATTAGTTTTGTTAATACAGGTGTATTACTGGTATTAATATTTTGCAAGTAAGAAGTAATAAAGATTTTAGGCATGCAAAATAAGTACAAACATAATCAAATGCATACATTAAAAAAAATCATATTCTAATACATATAACCCATGGGCAGCATGGTGGCTTAATGGTTAGCACTATTTCTTTGCACCAACCATGTGCATGGAGTTTGTATGTTCTCATGTTTTTTTAGGTTTCCTCCAATTACTCTGGTTTCCTTCAGCACTTGAAAAACATACTGATAGGATAATTGAATTCATGTGACATAGACCCTAAAGGTTCTTTTACACAAGCCAATGATCAGGCAATGAGCGTTTCTATGAACGCTCATTTCTGATCATTGCCCTGTGTTAACCAGTGCAAACACTTGTTCATCGGCTGATCTGCTTGTTAATGCGGCGAACAACATGGTCGATGGTCGGCAGCACATCTATCTGTTTAAATAGACAGATGTGCTGCCGACATAATGGCAATGTATGCGGACCAATGATTGTAGTAATGATCACTCGTTCCCAGGGCCAGATCCAGGTTTATGTGAGCCCTTGGGCGACACAGACTTAGTAGGCCCCTTTGCAGGGAAACTCATAGTGGCAGTGTAACGGCAGGAAACTGCAATTTGTGCCCCCATATAGCAGTTAGGCCCCTAGTTTATGTTCCCATATAGAAGTAACGTCCCCAGTTTGTGCCCCCATATATACAGTGCCTTCTGTAGATAATGCCACAGTGCCCTCTGTAGATAATGCTACAGTGCCCTCTGTGGCTAGTTCCACAGTGCCCTCTGTAACTAGTGCCACACACACTCCCTGTAAATAATGCCAGAGTGCCCTCTGTAGATAGTGCCACACAGCCCCCTGTGGACAGTGGGCCTGGGAACTTGCCGAGTGCTGACGCCGGCCCTGCTGGTCCCCATACATAACCGATTATTGCTGCTTATGAAAAAAGCAAGCGAGTGCCGATCAACGAGCTATCTGGTCAATCAGTGCTCGTTTTTACGACCCATACCGGGCCATGTAAAAGGACTCTAAAGGTCAGGTCTGTACGTCATGGTCAAAATTCATTTTTTGCTGGAATCGCGGCTTAAAAAAGCTTTTTGACTAAAAAGTGAGAACCCAGTCTAAAGTGTGTGTTAATGCCCCATTGTGGACCAGCACTGATGTGAATTGTTACATCCTACAAATCTATGTAGTATGTTGGTGCTATATAAGCAACAGGCAATAAATAAATCATCAAATAGGAATTAAAAATATATGGAAAAAAATAACAAAACCTCCAAATCAGTAAAGGTGTCTATGGAGAGTTTACTGGTTTTAACGAGGCTCTGTCACCAGATTATAAGTGCCCTATCTCCTACATAATGTGATCGGTGCTGTAATGTAGATAACAGCAGTGCTTTTTATTTTGAAAAACGATCATTTTTTAGCAAGTTATGAGCAATTTTAGAATTATGCTAATTAGTTTCTTAAGACCAACTGGGCGGGTTTTTACTTTTGACCAAGTGGGTGTTGTAAAGAAGTGTATGAGGCTGACCAATCAGTGACTAATCAGCCTCATACACTTCTCATTGTTCCAGCCAGCTTCTTTCACTGCACAATCACACTGTGTTGTGGATCATGCTGGGCTGGAACAATGAGAAGTGTATGACACTGATTGGTCACTGATTGGTCAGCCTCATACACTTCTTTACAACACCCACTTGGTCAAAAGAAAAAACACGCCCAGTTGGTCTTTAACCCCTTAAGGACTGAGCCTGTTTTGGCCTTAAAGGAACAGTGTCATCACAAATTTTTTTTTTATATGTTAAAGATGTTAGTGCTTTATTAAAAACGTTTATATTTATTTGTGTGTTTGTGTTTTACTTTTTCTTATTTTTACACTTTTTCTTCCCTATGGGGGCTGCCATTTTTTGTTCCATTTCTGTATGTGTCGATTAACGACACATACAGACATGGAATACGGCAGCCACAGTCCCATAGGGACTGAAAACGGCTCCCGTCCCATTCACTTGTGTGTACGGTGTCTGTGTGGGAACTGCGCATGCGCCGCTCCCACACAGTCCAATTTGAAATTGGCGCCGTCCGGCGCCATTTTCCTGTGGACCGGAAGTCGCGGCCGGACAGTAATATTACTACTTCCGGTCGCGGCTTCCGGACTTGTGCACTTGGACCAGCGGCAGCAGACGGAGCGGACGGGCCGGAGGGAGCCGCGGCGGCAGGAGCAGGTAAGAGATTTCAATGTATGTTCGTGTTTGTGTGTGTTTACTACTGTATGTTAACCTTCTACACTGTGTGTTAGCTCAAAAAATGGCGACACACAGTGTAGGAGGTTACACCGTTCAAACCCCTCGTTTATCCCGGCACTAGCCAGGATAAAGGAGGGGGGGATGCTGAGAGCTCACTAGAGCGAGGGCTTTTTACCCAATTTTGCAATGCTGCAATTTTGGGAATAGCTCCATCTAGTGACCAGAAATGGGTAATATTATAAATTAGAATTAATTTATAATATTTCCTGACTTGTGAAAAAAATAAAAAAAATTTGAACAATGTTTAATCACCCACACACTAAATGTTTAATTAAAAAAAAAAAAACATGTTTTTCTGGCAACACATTCCCTTTAAGGACACAGCCTATTTTTTCAAATCTGACATGTGTCACTTTATGTGGTAATAACTCCGGAATCCTTTTACCTATTCAAGCGATTCTGAGATTGTTTTCTCGTGACACATTGGACTTTATGTTACTGGCAAAATGTGCTCGATACATTGAGTATTTAATTGTGAAAAACACCAAAATTTAGCGAAAAATTGCAAAAATTTGCATTTTTCTAAATTTATATGTATCTGTGTAAAGGATCTGCCAGGCACAGCTTCGGGGTTAACTCCCATAGGTAATCAGTCTGCACCTGAATCTACGTCTCTGAGACTGACTCCATCTTCCACCACTCAGGATGGCAGGCTTAGGAGTGGGAGAGCCTATCGCAGCCTGGCCCGACGGAGCTAGCTCCCGCCCTGTCTATTTATACCTGCCTTTCCTGTTCCTCCTTTGCTTGTGATTCTTCTCGTGTGGTTTCCTAGCCCAGCTACAGCTCCTAACTATTTGATCCTGCTCCATACTGACCCTGGCTTACTGACTACTCTCCTGCTCTGCGTTTGGTATCTCGTGCTCTCCTGGTTTGACTTGGCTCGTTCACCTCTCTGGTTGCTCACGGTGTTGCCGTGGGCAACTGCCCCTTTCTCTTGCTTTGTATTCCCTTGTATGTTTGTCTCGTGCACTTACTGAGCGTAGGGACCGCCGCCCAGTTGTACCCCGTCGCCTAGGGCGGGTCGTTGCAAGTAGGCAGGGACAAAGTGGCGGGTAGATTAGGGCTCACTTGTTCGTTTCCCTACCCCCGTCGTTACAATCTGCTTGTAAGACAGATAGTAATACCACACAAAATTGTTGCTAATTAACATCACCCATATGTCTACTTTAGATTGGCATCGTTTTTTGAACATCCTTTTATTTTTCTATGACATCACAAGGCTTAGAACTTTAGCAGCAATTTCTCACATTTTCAAGAAAATTTCAAAAGGCTATTTTTACAGGGGCCAGTTCAGTTGTGAAGTGGATTTTAGGGCCTTATATATTAGAAACCCTCGATAAGTCACCCCATTTTAAAAACTTCACCCCTCAAAGTATTCAAAACAGCATTTAGAAAGTTTCTTAACCCTTTAGATGTTTCACAGGAATTAAGGCAATGTAGATGTGAAATGTTCAAATTTCTTCTTTTTTTTTGCAGAAATTCATATTTCATCTATTTTTTTTGGAACACAGAAAGTTTTACCAGAGAAACACAACTCAATATCTATTGCCCAGATTCTGCAGTTTTTATAAATACCCCACATGTGGCCCTAGTGCACTTATTGACTGAAGCACTGGCCTCAGAAGCAAAGGAGCACATAGAGGATTTTGAGGCCTCCTGTTTATTAGAAAATATTTTAGGCTCCATGTTGGGTCTGAAAGGCTCTTGTGGCACCAAAACAGTGGAAATCCCCCCAAAAGTGACCCCGTTTTGGAAACTATACCCCTTGAGGAAATTATCTAGGGGTATAGTAAGCATTTTGCCCCCGCAGGTTTTTTGCAGAAATTATTGGAAGTAGGCCGTGAAAATGAAAATCTACATTCTTTCAAAGAAAATGTAGGTTTAGCTAATTTTTTCTAATTTCCACAAGGACTAAAAGGAGAAAATGCACCACTACTTTTGTAAAGCAATTTCTCCCGAGTAAAACAATACCCCGCATGTGGTCATAAAAGGCTGTTTGGACACACGGCGGAGCTTAGAAGGGAAAGAGCGCCATTTGGCTTTTGGAGCTCAAATTTAGCAGGAATGGTTTGCGGAGACCACGTCACATTTGCAAAGCCCCTAAGGGACCAAAACAGAGAAAACACCAAAAAAGTGACTCCATTTAGGAAACTACACCCCTTGAAGAATCCATCTAGGGGTGTAGTGAGCATTTTGAACCCACAGTGTTTTCATATATTTTATTAGAATTGGGCAGTGAAGATAAAAAAAATCCTTTTTTTCCAATAAGACGTAGCTTTAGCTCAAAATTTTTCATTTTCTCAACAAATAAAGGAATAAAAGAACCCCAAAATTTGTAAAGCAACTTCTCTGGAGTACGGCAATACCCCATTTATGGTCATAAACTGCTGTTTGGGCACACGGCAAGGATCAGAAGAGAAGGAGTGCCATTTGGCTTTTCAAGCACAGATTTTGCTGGATTGGTTTCTTGACACCATGTCACTTTTGCAAAGCTCCTAAGGTACCAGTACAGTGGAAATTCCCCAAAAGTGACTCGATTCACGAAACTACACCCCTTGAGGAATTCATCTAGGGGTGTAGTGAGCATTTTGACCCCACAGGTGTTTCATAGATTTTATTAGAATTGGGCAGTGAAAATAAAAAAAATCCTTTTTCTTCAATAAGACGTAGTTTTAGCTGAAAATGTTTCATATTCTCAACAAATAAATAAAAAAAAGCACCCCAACACTTGTAAAGCAACTTCTCCTGTGTATGGCAATACCACATATGTGGTCATAAACTGCTGTTTGGGCACAGAGTAGGGCTCAGAAGGGAATGAGCGCCATTTGGCTTTTGGAGTACAGATTTTGCTGGATTGGTTTCTGGGTGCTATGTCGCATTTGCAAAGTCCCTGTGGGACCAATACAGTGGAAACCCCCTAGAAGTGACCCCATTTTGGAAACTACACCCCTCAAGGTATTCACCTAGGGGTGTAATGAGCATATTAACCCCACAGGTGATTGGCAGAAATTGGTGTGCACTCGATGTTGCAGAGTGAAAATGGTTTTTCAATAGATATGCCAATATGTGGCGCCCAGCTTGTGCCACTGGAGACACACACCCCAAAAATTGTTAAAGGGGTTCTCCCGGGTATGGCGATGCCATATATGTGGAAGTAAACTGCTGTTTTGGCACACTGTAGGGTTCAGAAGGGAGGTAGCGCCATTTGGCTTTTGGAGCGTGGATTTTGCTTGTAGTAGTTTTGTTTTGAGTCTTACTGTTGTTTCCGTTTATAATGTGGGGGTACATGTAAGGCAGGCGGAGTATATAAGGGGCATATTCAGGTGGTATAGTGGGGTAAAAAAAAACAATAAAATAATCCATAGATGTGTGTTATGCTGTGACACAATCCTTTCTGCACAGGCCGGTGTCGCACTAATAAATGGTCTTTACTTATTCCCCTTTTGGTCCACACTCGGCACCTTGGAAGTTTGGGGAATTTTGCTGGGAAGTGTTGTCCTGGTATAATACGGGCGCCCTCACTTCCAGCAGATATGTTTGGGCCCTCCCCTTCCTGGTTCCCTAATTTTAGGGGCCTTGATAATTCGCCACTTGAAACAGAAGAAACGTTCCCCTCGGGAAGGCACAACTGCATATTTTTATTTCATGGCTTATTGGTGCCTTGACTAATTTAATTTTTTCATAGACATAGTGGTATGAGGGCTGGTTTGTTGTGGGATGAGCTGTAGTTTTTATTGGTACCATTTTGGGGTACATGCGACTTTTTGATCACTTGTTATCCTTTTTTTTTTGGGAGGCAAGGTGACCAAAAAACAGCAATTCTGGCATTTTTTATACAGCGTTCACCACGCATTATAAATTACATGTTAGCTTTATTCTGCGGGTCAGTCCGATTCTGGTAATACTTAATTTATAGCACTTTTTATGTTTTACAACTTTTTGCACAATAAAATAACTTTTGTAAAGAGAATGGATTTTTTCTGTCGCCAAGTTGTGAGAGCCATAACGGTTTTAAATTTTTAGTCGATGGAGCTGTATGAGGGCTTGTTTTTAGCGAGACGAGTTATAGTTTTTATAGGTACCATTTTTAGGTACATGCGACTTTTTGATCACTTTTGATTTCAATTTTTGGAAGACAAAGTGACCAAAAAATAGCAATTATGTCAGTATTTTTTAGTTTTTTTTTTACGGCGTTCACTGTGCGGAATAAATAACATAATATTTTTATAGTTAAGGTCGTTACGGTCGCAGCGATACCAAATATGTATGGCTTTATTATTTTTTTCAATAATAAATGACTTGATTAGGGGAAAAAGGGCAATTGTGTTTTGTGTTATTATTTGACAATTTTATTGTATTTTTTACCACTTTTATTTTTACTTATTTTACACTTTTTTTTTTTTACACTTTTCTTTAGTCCCACTAGGGGACTTGAAGGTCCGACTGTTTGTTTGATGTTCTAATACATTGCACTACCTGTGTAGTGCAATGTATTAGAACTGTCAGTTGTTCACTGACAGCAAGCCGATCAGGCTCCGCCTACGGGCGGAGCCTAATCGGCTAACGTAATGGCAGATAGGAAGCCATTGTTAGGCATCCTGTTGCCATAGTAGCAGTCGTCAGCCTTGCCATCGCATGGCAAGGCTGCCGATTGCATACAAACCACTTTGATGCAGCGATTGCATTGAATCGATGCATTGAAGGGGTTAAAGGCAGGAATTGGAGCTAGCTCCGGTTCCTGCCGATCGATCGGGGTGTCCGCTGTAACATACAGCGGACACCCACTGCTGATGACGCCGTCTCAGCTTCTGAGCCGGAAGCTGAGCCGGCGCCATTTTGCCGATGGTACCGGAAGCCTCCTGGGCCCCGCCGACGACGGGGCATAGGAGGATTCCGTTACTGGCGGATCGGGAGATAAGTATTAGCCCTCCGATCGCCTTTGTAGCCACCGGCAACCCAGCGATCATGTTGCTGGGGCGCCGGTGGCTATAAACTCCTCACATGCTGCGATCTCTATTGAACGCAGCATGTGAGGAGTTAATCGGTCGGATCGGAAGCTAGGCCTATACCTCAGGGTGCCAGCTGTAACATACAGGTGTCACCCGGCGGTGATGTCGCTGGCTCAGCTCCTGAGCCAGCTCCATCTCCTTCACGTACAGTTACGTGGAGATGCGCGAAAAGACCATCTCCCATGACGTAACTGTACGTGAAATGGTGTGAAGGGGTTAAGAAACGAATTAGCATAAATCTAAAATTGCTCATAACTTGCTAAAAAATTATAGTTTTTCAAAATAAAAACCAGTGTTGTTATCTACATTACAGCGCCGATCAGATTATGTAGGAGATAGGGCACTTATAATCTGGTGACAGAGCCTCTTTAAATAAAGAGAAAAAAAAATGAAGAGCGCTGAATTGTAGAAGTGATTTAGTCTGACTATTTACAATGGAAAGTTATCTATAGAACACAATTGTGACACTTCATAATCATAAACCTTAATTTAATACTGGATGAAAAGTGTTGTGTAAAATTAACACCAACAACAGTGATCATTTGCCGCTGCAGCTAGTTTTGATCTTTCTGATTTCTAAAATATGACATGTATCACTTTATGTTGTAATAAGTGTGTAACTGTTAAGGATCTGCCACGCACAGCTTCTGTATCCACGCCCATAGGTAATCAGTCTGCACCTGCTTCTATGTCTGTGAGACTGACTCCATCTTCCACCACTCAGGATGGCAGGCTTAGGAGTGGGAGAGCATATCACAGCCTGGCCAGACGGAGCTAGCTCCCGCCCTCTGTCTATTTATACCTGCCTTTCCTGATCCTCCTTGCTTGTGATTCTTCTCGTTTTGTTTCCTGACCCTGCTGCAGCTTCTTGTACCATTTGACCCTGCTTCATATTGACCCTGGCTTACTGACTACTCTCCTGCTCTGCGTTTGGTACCTCGTACACTCCTGGTTTGACTCGGCTTGTTCACTACTCTCCTGCTCTGCGTTTGGTACCTCGTACACTCCTGGTTTGACTCGGCTCGTTCACCACTCTTGTTGCTCACGGTGTTCCCGTGGGCAACTGCCCCTTTTCCCTTGCTTCTGTGTACCCTTGTCTGTTTGTCTGTCGTGCACTTATTGAGCGTAGGGACCGTCGCCCAGTTGTACCCCGTCGCCTAGGGCGGGTCGTTGCAAGTAGGCAGGGACTGAGTGGCGGGTAGATTAGGGCTCACTTGTCTGTTTCCTTACCCCCATCATTACAGTAACACTTTTACTTATCCAAGGGATTCTGAGAATGTTTTGTGGTGACACATTGTACTTTATGTTAGTGGTAAAATTTGATTAATACAATCAGTATTTACAGTTAGGTCCAGAAGTATTTGGACAGTGACACATTCTTAATGATTTGGGCTCTGCATGCCACCACATTGGATTTGAAATGAAACAACTGAGATGCCATTGAAGTGTAGACTTTCAGGTTTAATTCAAGGGGTTGAACAAAAATATCCTGTGAAATATTTAAGAATTGCAACAATTTTTCTACACAGCCTCCTCATTTTATTAATCGATAAAGGTGATGTGATATTATTCGATTGATATCATGTACCTATTGTCATTTTGATTTTATCAGCTTTTGGAACACACTGAACTTTTTTGGGATCTTTCCTCCTTTGTACTTCGGGAAACTTTGCTGCTATAATACGAGTGGCCTTGCTTTCAGGAGATGTACCTGGACATGCCCCCTCCAACCTGCCTGGTTCCCCAATATTAGGGCCTTGGTAACCGCTTCTTGAAACTGAAGGGATGTTCCCCTCTGGCCTGCACATCAGGATGTTTTTCCTCTCGCCTTACTAGAGTCATAACTTTTTTTTATCTTCCCATCAACGTAGCCATATGAGGGTTTTTTTTTGCGGGACGAGCTGTAATTTTTATTGGTATCATTTTGAGGTACATGCAGCTTTTTGATAACTTTTTATTCCATTATTTGGGAGGCAAGGTGTACAACAAATAGTGATTCTGGCATTGTTTTCGTTTCATTTTTTTTATGGTGTTAACTGTGCAGTATAAATGACAAGTTAACTTTATTCTGCGGTTTGATACAATTACTTAATTAAGGTTCACTGTTGCCTGTTCACTATTATAGTACATTTCACAACCTATGTAATGCAATATATTATAGTTGTCAGTATTACACAAAAGGCTTCCATATATGGCACACCTTGAGGTCATTGTTAAGCCTCCAATTGCCATAGCAACCATCAGCACACCCACAATCGCATCGGGGGAGGGGGTGATGGGCTACAAACCACTTAGATGCCGCAGTCGCTATTGAGGTAGCATCTAAGGGGTTAAATGGCTAGCTTTGATTCGGGCCGTTATAGTCAGTGATGAGCCAACACCATTATCGCAACGTAACTGTACTGCACTTTGCTGGAACTTCTTGATGACCGCAACATTTATATACGGCGGATGACGGGAAGGGTTTCAACTTGGAACATATAGAACGATTACTTATTACACCAAACATCTAAAGACAGATAATGGAATTTGCAGCCAGACTGGACATTTATTTACAACATTTAATTTAAGACAATGGAGGCTAAAACATAGATCTCTATTTTCATAAATTTGGTGAATTTTCTGATTAGAAAAATAGAAAATCTGCGGGCAGCAAATTGTCAAATTACCTCAAGTTCACAAACTTGCTCATCTTTACAGAGTAGTTATTAATTTCTCATCAGAGAGAGAAAGTGACAGATGATAGATCTTTTTTTTTACATTTACATTTTCACATTTCTTTTCGACCATGGGAACATGAATAAGAAAAACTATAAATAAATAAAAGAGCACATTATAACAGAGAAAAACATTTATGCTTTAGCTGCTGTGGGAAGTTTGAGTGGGCTATCAAGAGTCTATTATCTTAGAAAAACTTTAAAACAATCTTTGGATCACATTATTTTAATGTGAGAAATATTAATGTGTTTCTATATGTCCCTTGGGATCCATTATCCTTGCCTTGCATGATATATTAATTCTGGTTGAAAATATATTGTAAATGGGAAGTAACAATATCTTACAGAGTCTGATATAGATAAAAAAAATAAAACATTAGGCTTACTTAAAACTTGCACTCAAACATCATAATTTTAAATTGGCAGCGTTTTATTTTATGCATTCTATTTTGTCAGGAACTTTTTTGACATTGTGGTGCGGTTTTTCGAACGAAATTTCCGCTGTAGAAACCAATGCTTGAAAAAAAAAAAATAGATACTTACCCCCTCTCTCGTCTCTGTGTGTAGTCTGGCCTCCTACAATGATGTTGCAGGCCATCTGACGCTGCAGCCTGTGATTGGCTGCAGCAGTCACATGGGATGAAACCTCATCTCTGGAGGCTGGACTGCAGGAAGGAGGGCTTTCTGGGTAAATATGATTTTTTTTCCTTAGTTGCGACTTTTGTGGAGTAATCACTGCGAATACCCAGAATAAGTTGCAACACTTGACTTTCTGTTGCGGGATTTGCATCCCCATTGAATTCAATGGGGAAAACCCGCAACGGAAAATCAACTAAAACGCAGCATACGTAAATTGACATGCTGCGGAATTAAATTCCGCACCACATTTCAATTTATTAATGTTTACGCATTTTTTTTCTGCAGCATGAACATAAGATTTTCTAAATCTCATCCACTTTGCTGCTACTGTAAATGCAGCAGAATATACGCACAGAATTCTGTTTGGGAAACTCCACAGCATTTACGCTACGTGGGAACCCGGGCTTAGAGTCATAGATTTATATTACAGGATGATCACAAATTTCAGGTTTGCAGTGAAATAAAGCTGCTTATCTAACCAATCAATGTTCCATTGTACCAAAATGGTGGCTGACAGAGAAGAAAAATTAGATGACCTCGGCGACAGCCCGGCGGGTTTCCCCATGATGTCTAGCAGGCAGCTCTGCTTCTAGCACAGCCAATCATGAGGGGTGTATGGAGTAGGTCACTGATAACTTTGTGGATGTCTTATGAGTCATAGTTAGCCACTATAAACAGTCCAAGCAGGAAATGCTAGTGCTTTGTGGGGATACAGATAAGAAAGACAGGACGTTAGTCAGAGAGTGAGAGATTGCAAAACACAGATCACAGATAGATAGTAGATTGGTGTCAGTAAGTGTGTTTCATAGTAAGGAGAAGATAATAGTTAGATTTACAATAATTGGATAAAGAGATAGATTTTAGAAAAAGATAGGAGCCAGCGTGTTAGACAGGTAGCAGTTGCTTCTGCAGCTATACAATTGTTACATTAATTTGCCAATTACTAATCTTATTTATTTATTTCTGTTACTTATATAGTGCCAACATATTCCACAGTGCTGTACAAAGGTTTACACTTACTGTCCCCATTGGGGATCACAATCTAGGTTCCCTATCAGCATGTTTTTTGGAAGAAACCAGAGGCAAACCCACGGAGAACATACAAACTCCATGCAGATGTTGTTCTCGGTTGGATTTGAACCCAGGACCCCTGGGCAACAGTGCTAACCAACAAGCCACCATGCTGCCCACAATCTTGCATTCGCAAATCTTCTTCAATAATATTGAGCCTGGTGCTGATAGCGTGCCGATGGCTTCTGAAACAGACCTCACGAACGTGATGTCACTTGTTGTTTTGCATATATCTAATAGTGCCAGCAAAAATTAATGTATTGTGCTATGTCAAGAAATTATACAGTGCCATTATTTTACAGTCCAAACGACAATTTGTTTTATAAATAGAGTAAAAAGCCTTTGGTTCTTCGCTTTCCAGGATGATCAGGCACACTGTCACAGGCACATGTATTTTTGACAATGGAAGTGATGGATATTATATATATTTGATTTAAAATAACACAAAACCTGTTCCTACTCCCAAAAAAGGATCATTGTTGGACCGCTTGTTAAAAACCCATTGCTTTTTCGATAGCACTTTGTGTGTATAAGCACCAGCAGACATCTGCTCCAAAAAAGGGATAATTTTGTAACCATTTTTTTAAATTTAAAAGCATAACAAAAATCTGACAGCTGTTTGTTTCGACTGGCTACCATCCATTGTCTTCACTTTGACATTAAGCTGTCTTGGAATAAAACAGCTTGAAAGGGGTTGGGTACAGTCCGGAAGAAGACTTCAATGTTTTATGAAAATTCTTTAATGTTGAAAGGCTGGCTTTTGCATTTTTATTGGTATTATTTTCGGGTACAAAGCACTTATTGATTAACTTTTATTGCTTTTTTGGGGTGGGGTAAACAAAACACAGCAATTCTGGTATTGTTTAGTTTTTTAGGTTTCCATTTTATGACACTCACCTTGCAGAATAAATAACATGTTAATTTTATAGTACAGGTCGTTATGACTGCAACAATACAAATTATGTCTGGTTTTTAATTTTTTTTGGGAAAAAGAAGCCTTTATTGTGCTTTCTGTAAACGTAATTTCACTTTCTTTTTAATACTATGGGATTCGAACATGCAATCCTTTTATTTTATAGCAGAGACCCACTGCTGATGGCATGGTCACAACTCCTGATACTGCGCCATGCCCGCAACATACGTTTAAGGCGCTGTATGAAAGTATATTCGGTAAATGCTGTATATGTATGGTGTGGTGCAGGAAGGGGTTAAAGGGTTTGTCTCATCACAGATATCCTCATTTACATGAGATCTGTCATGGTAATCAGTTGATTTTGCCAGGGAAAGACGTTGCCGGCGAGACATTTCTGTCAGATCGCGTCGCAAAAAATCTAGTCTTATGTTGTAGTCTTTTAGAAAAATGTCTGGAAAACTTGAGCCATCTCTCTATTATAGGGAGTGAAGAGCCAATAACAAGCTCTGGCTCTCGCAAACCTGGGCAATCTGTAGAGGGTTGGTTCTGGGTGTTAAATCACCCTCTGTTACATTCATACACCCTATTAGAGCATATGGACAGGGGTGTCTTGTTCGGACAACCCCTTTAATTCCACAGATAGTACTTAAAAATACTGTCTGTTTTCTAGTGACTGTAGTGTCTATAGAAAAAAGAATGAATTTTATTTTAGATGCAGGGGTCATCTGCAGATTCACACACACACACTGGGATGGTTATGGAGAGAACAACGTCAGCCCTGCTCTGTGCTGTTCTTCAACTATAACAGGTTCTTTTCAGTACAAGGAGGGAAATATATGATACTATTCTATTGAAGCTAATCTATAATTTGATGGAAACTATAGCTAGTACTGAGTCTATTGCTCTGGTATTTTATGAAGGAAATATACCAGTTGAGGAAAAACTAACTTGTTTATTTGGTCCTGTTATTATATTATAATTTTACAATTCACATTAAAGGGGTTGTCCCAAAATTAATAAAGACATAACATAGAACATGATAATCTCTTACATAGATTCAGAGATCTCCCCATTCATTACTCCAATTGCTCTGCTAGATTTTCTTCAGGCTGGCAGCTCAGGGGTGTGTCCTTTCTGCTGAAGCTCCACCTCCTCCCTATCACAGCTTATATAGGCAGATCTTTCTGATTCTCTGCCTTCTCTCTAAGGGAAACTTTACAAATGCCCGCATCACATGTTTTTTTTAGTGGGAGAGCCAAGCCCTATATAACTCTAAATAAAAACCCTTCTTGACTTCTTTACAATCAAGCGGAGAAGGCATTTTCTATTGACTGGTGACAGTTGGAGAGTGGAACCAAGGACATGCGCATTACTAAACAGATTGAACACCAGGGGGCAATATTATAATGAAGTAAAGGGAACTGGAGCATTTTTGTAACATAAGGGAAATGACAAAACAAAATCATTTTTAATGCAGAATTATATTGCTATAACATTTAATAGTGAGACAACCCAATTAAGGGAACACTTCAGGAAAAACTGATACACTGTATTACTTTATCTAAGGGGCCAGTGCATGACACAGGGATTTTCCACTCAGAATTCTTTGAATCCCTGTATTAAATCTCTGCCATAACCTGAATCACCCCTCAGACCCTTTACTAGGCATTATAGAGTGTTACAGTTTTGCCCTTAAAGGAACAGTGTCATCACAAATTATTTTTTTATATGTTAAAGATGTTAGTGCTTTATTAAAAACGTTTATATTTATTTGTGTGTTTGTGTTTTACTTTTTCTTATTTTTACACTTTTTCTTCCCTATGGGGGCTGCCATTTTTTGTTCCATTTCTGTATGTGTCGATTAACGACACATACAGACATGGAATACGGCAGCCACAGTCCCATAGGGACTGCGAACGGCTCCCGTCCCATTCACTTGTGTGTACGGCGTCTGTGTGGGAACTGCGCATGCGCCGCTCCCACACAGTCCAATTTGAAATTGGCGCCGTCCGGCGCCATTTTCCTGTGGACCGGAAGTCGCGGCCGTACAGTAATATTACTACTTCCGGTCGCGGCTTCCGGACTTGTGCACTTGGACCAGCGGCAGCAGACGGAGCGGACGGGCCGGAGGGAGCCGCGGCGGCAGGAGCAGGTAAGAGATTTCAATGTATGTTCCGTGTTTGTGTGTGTTTACTACTGTATGTAAACCTACTACACTGTGTGTTAGCTCAAAAAATGGCGACACACAGTGTAGGAGGTTACACCGTTTAAACCCCTCGTTTATCCCGGCACTAGCCAGGATAAAGGAGGGGGGGATGCTGAGAGCTCACTAGAGCGAGGGCTTTTCACCCAATTTTGCAATGCTGAAATTTTGGGAATAGCTCCATCTAGTGACCAGAAATGGGAAATATTATAAATTAGAATTAATTTATAATATTACCTGACTCGTGAAAAAAATAAAAAAAATTTGAACAATGTTTAATCACCCACACACTAAATGTTTAATTAAAAAAAAACACATGTTTTTCTGGCAACACATTCCCTTTATAGAGGCTCTGTCACCAGATTATAAGTGCCCTATCTCCTACATAATCTGATCGGCGCTGTAACGTAGATAACAGCAGTGGTTTTTATTTTGAAAAACGATCATTTTTGTGCAAGGTATGAGCAATTTTAGATTAGTTTCTTAAAGACCAACTGGGCGCATTTTTACTTTTGACCAAGTGGGTGTTGTAAAGAAGTGTATGAGGCTGACCAATCAGTGACCAATCAGCGTCATACACTTCTCATTGTTCCAGCCCAGTGTGATTGTGCAGTGAAAGTAGCTGGGCTGGAACAATGAGAAGTGTATGAGGCTGATTGGTCACTGATTGGTCACTGATTGGTCAGCCTCATACAGTTCTTTACAACACCCACTTGGTCAAAAGTAAAAACATGCCCAGTTGGTCTTTAAGAAGCTAATCTAAAATTGCTCATACCTTGCTCAAAAATGATAGTTTTTCAAAATAAAAACCACTGCTGTTATCTACATTACAGTGCCAATCAGACTATGTAGGAGATAGGGCACTTATAATCTGGTGACAGAGCCTCTTTAAGTGTTATGCTGGGTTCACACGACCTATTTTCAGGCGTAAACGAATCGTATTATGCCTCGTTTTACGTCTGAAAATACGGCTACAATACGTCGGCAAACATCTGCCCATTCATTTGAATGGGTTTGCCGACGTACTGTGCCGACGACCTGTCATTTACGCGTCGTCGCTTGACAGCTGTCAAACGACGACGCGTAAAAATACAGCCTCGTCAAAAGAAGTGCAGGACACTTCTTTCAGACGTAATTTGAGCCGTTCTTCATTGAAGTCAATGAAGCACAGCTCAAAATTTACGGCTGTCAGAGAAGCCTCGCAAAATGCGAGGAGGAGCTTTTACGTCTGAAACGAGGCAGCTGTTTTCTCCTGAAAACAGTCTATCTTTTCAGACGTAAAAGCCTCTCATCGTGTGCACATACCCTTACTTTAAATGTTGCTCTCACAATGTGTTCAAATTAGTGTTCCGAGTTAAGGACTATAAACTACAACAGGAAATGATAGATCATATTGAAAATAAAGAACTAATCTTATATGCAACTAAAATGGAATGTTTCATGTTTATGCTGTAATAGAATGAAAACATATTAATTTAAAAATATTATCAATTAATAATACCCTTATTAGCAGTACTGGATTTTTCCCATATAATAGAGCATATTATAGTTCTTATCATAGTGCACATTTTATCATGTCAGCCAAGAGACACTTATTAAATTTCCACGTCATAAAGACCATTTTTAGTACCTGCTTTAGTGCCCATTTTACAGTATAAAGCATTGCCAGCCAAAGTACATAGATTTAGGTTGATATGCTCTTTAAATATTAAAATAAATGTAAGTATTGCAAACAACAGAATAGTATACAGAATACAATGCAAAAATAAAATAAAGATGGTAAAAATCACAAAATATCTGTCCCTTTCACATCTACCACCCTATTCCCAGGCTATATGGCCTTTCCACAAAGTAAGCATTAAATAAATTAAGAGGGAAAGAGGAGATAAGAATAAGTAGCAATAAACAATATACACAAGGGATGAATAATCTTATCTAGAGCTCTTCCAGATATATAATAGACAGTGTCCTCGTTCTACACATCTTTATGTGCTCTTCATTCTGTGAAAACGTATGAGAATTATCTTTAACTTATCTGAAATGTAATCAATACTTTAATTTCTGCATTAAAGAACAGTTGGCATTTAATCACATCAATCAAGTTGTTAAGGGAGACACAGTCTTTTCATTATGGATAGGTCATTTACCACGGGGGACTACCATTGGCAGCTGAAGAGTTCACTTCAGATTTCTAAATGTGTTTTTCTGCTGACCTGGGTTACCAGTGTCTCATGTATGAGTGTAACTGAGCCTGACTGGTGTGCTCTTAGTATGCCTGCTGTCTATAGTAATAGACTAAACATATGTCTTATTAGACATTTGTATAAAAGTGCTATGAAATAGACATAGTCAAAAATTAGAGTTGACATAATGTTACAATTGCTGTATGAATTTATATACTTACGCGTTTAAATAAACTCCCCATACTATTTCCATTTATGTGAACATCATATTAATTATCCTTTCAGCTTCTGTTTTCATGTGAGAAAATTGTTTAGATATTTTATCTGGGTATTCCATTTAGCACATGAATGACTGTAAGTAATGCACTTTGGTGAAATGCCTCAACATGGGCTTCATTTTGACAAATTACAGTTTAGAATACTGTAGCTACCAAAAGTAAATAGTGTGCTTTAACTACCCAGGGATACTTTGTGTAAATGCAATGGTATAAAATTGTTACATCACAATGCTACCAACAGAATGTATTACATAATGTTAAAAACTATATATTTTTTATTATCCAAAATTCTGTAAAAGTAAGGTAAATACATAAATAGACAGATATAATAAATAATTATATAATAAATATTTTGCTAAGTTAGTCATATTATATTTTATTGCATTATTAGTTTGTTCTATATATTTAGTGAATATCTATATGTTGTAGCTTAGTAGTAGTCTAGTTTCCTGTTCTTTTGGAAAGGAACTGGGCTGCACCATCCATGAGGCTGAATGAGTTTCTCGCCTCAGGCGGCGGCCTGCTGCATCGCTAAGGCCCTGTTCACACGGAGTTTTTTTGACTAGTTTTTTGGGGCAGAAACCGCGCCAAAAAACTCCTCAAAAACCGCCCGAAAAAGCCTCCCATTGATTTCAATGGGAGGCAGACGAGTTTTTTTACCACGAGTAAAAAAAACTCGTCGTGGTAAAAAGAAGCAACATGACCCATCTTGAGGCGGTTTCCGCCTCCAAAACCCCATTTCAAGTCAGAAAGAGGAGAAAAAAATCTCGACGAGTTTTTGTCAAACCACTGTGCAAAAACCTACTGGAGCAGTTTTTGCAGGAGGAATTTTCCTCCTGCAAAAAACTCCATGTGAACACAGCCTTAAGGGGGCAGCGGTGCCACTGGAACCAGCCACCGCCACCCCCTCCTGCTTTATAATTGTATCTGCATCTATAGGACGCAGATACAATTACACGCATAAGCGCTGCATAAGCGCTGAATGGCAGGGCACGTTCCATGCCCTGCTATTCAGCACCTTTCAATGACGCAAGCGGCGCGATTACGTCATCGTGCCACTTGCATAGTTGAATGGCAAGGCACCATGTCAATCAGTGCCTTTCAACAACGCAAGCGGCATGATTACATCATCGCGCTGCTTGCGTCATTGAAAGGCCCTGATTGGCAGTGTAGAATGACTTGACCTGCCATTCAGCGCCTTTTAACGATGCAAGCGGCACGATTATGTCATTCCACCGCTTGCGTCGTTCAGCCCCAGCAGACCTGCTCAGAAGAGAACAGGCCTGCATTGGAAGAGGACAGAGCGGGAAACGGGATTAAGTAAGTATGTAAAGTTTTTTCCTATTAAAAGTGTGTGGCATTATCTACAGTGGGGCTCTATCTGCAGGAGGGGCAATATGTAAGACACTATCTACAGGTGGGGCTATATGTGGGCCACTATCTACAGGGAAGCTATATGTGGGGCACTATATTAAGAGGGGCTATATGTGGGGCACTAACTACAGGGGGTCTATATGTAGGGTGCTAACTACGTGGCTATATGTAGGGCACTATCTACATGGGGAACTATATGTGGGGCAGTATCTACAGGGCGGCTTTATGTGCGGCACTATCTACAGGGGGGCTATATGTGGGGCACTATTTACAGGGCTCTACTATCTACAGGGGATCCATGGGGGCCACTGTCTACAGGGGGATCTATGCATGGCATTATCTACAGGGGGCCACTATCTACAGAGGGATGTATGTAGGGCACTATCTACAGGGGGCACTATCTACAGGAAGTCTAAGGAGGGGCACTATCTACAGGGGTCTCTATGGGGGGCACTATCTACAGTGGCTCTATGGGGGCAATATCTACATGCGGCTCTATGGGGGGCAGTATCTACAGGAGACTCTATAGGGGCATTATATATGTGGGGCACTGTCTACAGGGGGCTTTATTTGGGGCACTGTCTACAGGGGGCTCTATGTGGGGCACAGTTTACAGGGGGCTCTATGTGGGGCACGGTTTAAGGGGGGCTCTATGCAGGGCATTGTCTACAGGGGGCTCTATAAGAGGTGCACTATCTACAGGAGGCTCTATGGGGGCACTATTTACAGGGGGCAGTGTGTGTGTGTGTGTGGGTGTGTGACACAGTGCATGCTGCTATTATAATTAGAGGTGCAGTATATGGCGCTATTATATTTAGGGGCATAGTGTGTGGCACCATGAGAATTTTATCTTTGTTTAGGTGCAGAAATGTTTGAAAAATGAGAAGCTGAAGACATCTGAGAGTAAAATTGCAGAAATGGGCTGTGGCCGAGAAAAGTCATCAGAGGTCTGGACGGGATGAAGAAGTAAAGAGAAACAACTAGAATCTGAGGCCTCACCTGTGAGTCATTTAATGTAAATGTATATTCTGCCTCTAATCAGTACTGTAGTCACTGTATGATCTGGAGCAAAATTATGGGTGGTATGATTTTTTTTTGTGAAACAGCAACTCCAGGCACATCCTCATCATTGTTCGGGTCATGCTGGTAGCTGTAGTTTTACTCCGTACAAACCCATACGGAAGGGGTTGCACTAAATTGAGCTGTATTTGTGCTGGTGCTGTATTTATGAACTGAGCTTAGTTCTGGTGCTGTATTTGTTTATTGAGCTTTGTTCTGATGCCACATTTATGTACTGATATTTGTTCTAGTGCTGTATACACTACCGTTCAAAAGTTTAGGGTCACTTAGAAATGTCCTTATTTTTGCAAGAAAAGCACAGTTTTTTTCAATGAAGATAACATTAAATTAATCAGAAATACACTCTATACATTGTTAATGTGCTAAATGACTATTCTAGCTGCAAACGTCTGGTTTTTAATGCAATATCTACATAGATGTATAGAGGCCCATTTCCAGCAACCATCACTCCAGTGTCCTAATGGTACATTGTGTTTGCTAACTGTGTTAGAAGGCTAATGGATGATTAGAAAACACTTGAAAACCCTTGTGCAATTATGTTAGCACCGCTGTAAACAGTTTTGCTGTTTAGAGGAGCTTTAAAACTGACCTTTCTTTGAGCTAGTTGAGAATCTGGAGCATTACATTTGTGGGTTCGATTAAACTCTCCAAATGGCTAGAAAAAGAGAGCTTTCATGTGAAACTCGACATTCTATTCTTGTTCTTAGAAATGAAGGCTATTCCATGCGAGAAATTGCCAAGAAACTGAAGATTTCCTACAACGGTGTGTACTACTCCCTTCAGAGTACAGCACACACAGGCTCTAGGCAGAGTAGAAAGAGAAGTGGGAGGCCCCGCTGCACAACTGAGCAACAAGACAAGTACATTAGAGTCTCTAGTTTGAGAAATAGATGCCTCACAGGTCCTCAACTGGCAGCTTCATTAAATAGTACCTGCAAAACGCCAGTGTCAACGTCTACAGAGTGGCAAAGAAAAAGCCATATCTGAGACTGCCTAATAAAAGGAAAAGATTAATATGGGCAAAAGCACACAGACATTGGACAGAGGAAGATTGGAAAAAAGTGTTATGGACAGACGAATCGAAGTTTGAGGTGTTTGGATCACACAGAAGAACATTTGTGAGACGCAGAACAACTGAAAAGATGCTGGAGGGGTGCCTGACGCCGTCTGTCAAGCATGGTGGAGGTAATGTGATGGTCTGGGGTTGCTTTGGTGTTGGTAAAGTGGGAGATTTGTACAAGGTTAAAGGGATTATGAATAAGGAAGGCTATCACTCCATTTTGCAACGGCATGCCATACCCTGTGGACAGCCCTTGATTGGAGCCAATTTCATCCTACAACAGGACAATGACTCAAAGCACACCTCCAAATTATGCAAGAACTATTTAGGGAAGAAGCAAGCATCTGGTATTCTATCTGTAATGGAGTGGCCAGCGCAGTCACCAGATCTCAACCCCATAGAGCTGTTGTGGGAGCAGCTTGACCGTATGGTACGCAAGAAGTGCCCATCAAGCCAATCCAACTTGTGGGAGGGGCTTCTGGAAGCATGGGGTGAAATTTCTCCCGATTACCTCAGCAAATTAATAGCTAGAATGCCAAAGGTCTGCAATGCTGTTATTGCTGCAAATGGAGCATTCTTTGACGTAAGCAAAGTTTGAAGGAGAAAATTATTATTTCAAATAAAAATCATTATTTTTAACCTTGTCAATGTCTTGACTATATTTTCTACATTTTGCAACTCATTTGATAAATATAAGTGTGAGTTTTCATGGAAAACACAAAATTGTCTGGGTGACCCCAAACTTTTGAACAGTAGTGTATATGTACTGAGAATGGTTCTGGTGTTATATTTATGTGCTGAGCTTTGTTCTGGTGCTGTATATATGTACTGAGCTTTGTTCTGGTGCTGTATATATGTATTGAGCTTTGCTCTGGTGCTGTATATATGTATTGAGCTTGGTTCTGGTACTGTATATATGGATGAGCTTGGTTATGAAGCTGTAAATATATAGGATATATATAACAAAATTGCAGGGCAGATGGAATTGTTTTCAATTCTTTGTATATTTAATGGGAACCTGTCAGGTATTTTTAACCACTTGAACCACCATCATGCAGTAATACACGACCTGACAATATTTCCAAACATTCCCTTGTATGTTTTTTTTAGATGCATCAAAATCTATAAAATCAACTGTTAAAACAGTGCACTCTATATGCTTATTACTCATTAAAGGGTCATGGGGCGGTGCTGCTATCCTGAAGAGTTACATAGTCCTTCCCCCAAACCCACCTTTCCATGCTTGATTGAGATCTCTCTGGCTGTTATACATCACTACCAGTCACCTACTACTTCCTCGGATGCGCCATTGCCTTGTACTACTTGGGCACGCACCGTGCAGCGAGGTGTACTCTGCCCGGCTTCATCGCTGCACCGCAAATGCCAGGAGAGTTCAAGGCAACAGCGCATCTGCAAGAGTTGGAGGAGGCTGGTAGTGACGTAGAACAGCCAGGGGGATGTCAATTAAAATCTGGGGGGCACCATTTCAATTTGCACCTCAAGCAGCATAAAAAATAGAATCGGCCCTGGAAAGGAACCATACAGTACTAATATTAGCAAAATTACAATCTTGTTAAGATATATACTGTATTTACTATACAAGTAAATGTACATTTTCCATTGACATGTCTGTAAATAATATTTGTATAAACATCACATTCTGATGTCAGAAGCTGAGCAGTAATATACATATAAAGATGGAGGAAGAGAGAGAGAGAGAGAGAGAGAGAAGCACTGCATAAACTCTTCCTATCTGTGCTGTTTTTTAGCAGCTACAGTGCATATTATACAGTTTTGCGTTGTTTCTGTGGCAGCACATTATAATACATAACTGAGATGCAGCACATTCTTCAGCAGCTGAATTGTGTATTATTAGGAATACAGTTAGGTCTAGCATTATTTGGACAGTGACACAGTCTTCATGATTTGTCTCTGCATGCCACCATATTGAATTTGAAATGAAACAACTGAGATGCCATTGAAGTGTAGACTTTCAGGTTTAATTCAAGGGATTGAACAAAAATATCCTGTGAAACGTTTAGGAATTGCAACCATTTTTCTACACAGCCTCCTCATTTCAGGGGCTCAAAAGTAATTGGACAAATTAACATTACCAGAAATAAAATGTTTTTTTTTAATACTTTATAGAGAATCCTTTTCAGGCAATGACTTCCCGAGGTCTGGAACCCATGGACATAATCAAACGCTGGGTTTACTCCTTTGTGATGCTTTGTCGGGCCTTTACTGCAACAGTCTTCAGTTGTTGCTTGTTTGTGGGTCTTTCTACCTTAAGTTTTGTCTTAAGCAAGTGAAATGCATGCTCGATCGGGTTGGGATCTGGTGATTGACTTGGCCATTGCAAAATATTCCACTTCTTTGCCTTGAAAAACTCCTGGGTTGCTTTCACAGTATGTTTTGGGTCATTGTCCATCTGTACTGTGAAGAGATGTTCAATTAACCTTGCTGCATTTGGTTGAATCTGAGCAGAAAGGATATCTCTGAACACTTCAGAATTCATCTGGCTGCTTTGGTCTTCAGTCACATCATCAATAAACACTAGTGACCCAGTGCCTTTGGCAGCCATGCATGCCCATGCCATCACACTGCCTCCACCATGTTTTACAGAGGATGTTGTGTTCTTTGGATCATGAGCCGTTCCAAGCCTTCCCCATACTTTCTTCCTCCCATCATTCTGGTACAGGTTGATCTTAGTTTCATCTGTCCAAAGAATGCTGTTCTAGAACTGGGCTGCCTTTTTTAGATGTTGTTTGGCAAAGTCTAATCTAGCCTTTCTATTTTTAGGCTGATTAATGGTTTGCACCTTGTGGTGAACCCTTTGTATTTGCTCTCATGAAGTCCTTTCTTTATGGTAAACTTAGATACTGATACACCTACCTCCAGGAGAGTGTTCTTTACATGGGTAGATGTTGTGAAGGGGTTTTTCTTCACCATGGAAAGGATCCTGCGATCATCCACCACTATTGTCTTCCGTGGACGTCCAGGCCTTTTGGAGTTCACGAGATTAGCAGTGCGCTCTTTTTTTCAAGAGTGTACCAACTGTTGATTTGGCCACTCCTAACATTTGTGCTATCTCTCTGATTGAGTCCTTTATTTTTTTCAGCCTAACGATGGTCTGTTTCACTTGCATCGAGAGATCCTTTGACCTCATGTTGTGGGTTCACAGCAACAGCTTCCAAATGCAAATGCCACACCTAGAATCAACTCCAGACCTTTTACCTGCTTAATTGATGATGGATTAACGAGATAATAGCCCATTAAATAGCTTTCGAGATAATTGTCCAATTCCCTTTGGTCCCTTGAAAAAGAGGCAGCTACATATTAAAGAGCTATAATTCCTAAACCTTTCCTCAAATTAGAATGTGAGTATAAACTCAAATTAAAGCGGATAGTGTGTACTTTTAGCCCATATTGATGATATAACTGACAATATGTTTTGGTAAACAGCTAAAATGCCAAAACTTGTGTCACTGTCCAAATAATTCTGGACCTAACTGTATATGATGTGCATAATAAGGACTGTACTAGTTGAATACATGCTAATAATCTAATATAAATAATAAATATAAGATTTCACTTTAGAGTTCTGTGAGCTGTATAAGCCTGTGGCCTTGTCATTTTATTTGGTCACTAACTGAGTTTACATATTGTACCTACATATACAGTATACAATGTGCTTTTACAATATAAGGGTACCTGTCACATCGAAAATGCTGTCTGACCAGCAGGCAGCATTTTATAGAGCTGAAGGAGCTGAGAAAATTGATATATAGTTTTGTAGCAAAAGATTTAGGATAACCTGTATTTGACTCATTTCTTTTGCTGCTTACTGTGGGCTAAAGAGTCCAGTGGCCGGACTCAACCATTGATTGACAGCCTTTCCTAGGTAAGTGTAAATACAGAACTAGCTGCCAATCACTAAGTGGGACCGCTCACTGGATTCTTAAACCCAGAGTTAGAAGGGATTTAAATCAATAATTTACAGGATATCCAGAATTATTTCGCACACAACTATATATCAATCTTCTCAGCTCCTCCTGCTCTTTAACATGCTGCTCACAAATGCATGTTTTACGTGACAGGCTCCCTTTAAAGAATTAATTTGTAAAAAAAAATAAAGGTGTTTTTAGACCATACTTAGCAAGCGGATTATTTAGTTATGAAGCACTCAAGTTTCTTTATGTGCGTACATTCACAATTAAAACTGTCTGCATATTAAATGTACACAAATGCACAATGCTCATCAACTATCGCATCACTGCAATATTATATTATACTAACTTTTTCAGTACAGTATATGAACAAGTAGTACAGATGTAGTCATCTTTAACTTGATTCTGATAACTTGCTGCAGTAATATCACACAACAAAAGTCATTGAAAAAGTCAACATAAGTGATCTAGCCATTGTTTATTTAATGCGTTAAAAGTCAAGGTAAAGACGGCTACATCTGTAAGTGAATGATATTCTGATTACCCACAATCACAATATTTTCGGTTAAAAAAATAATACTAATCTTATCTACTTATAAATATCAAAAAAGAGAGAACGAGGTTACATGGCACCTATAAAACTCAATGAAGTAATATCCATGCAACTTGAGTGAAAATTTTGCAGCTCAATACCATACAATGGAAGATTCTGTTGCCCATTGGCCAAAGTCACTGTGTAATACTAGCCTAAGACTAAGGAAAGGCATCAACTTGGGGACCTCAAACATGACATCTAGGGAATAAAAAAAAAAAGCCTGGGAGGAACTTCTTTGTGTGCGCCAGGCTACTGACATCTATTTAGGGATAGGCATTTAACATGCGGTGGAGTCAATTACTGGCCTCAAAATATTGGAGTCATGGAGACAGGACCCACTTAATGCTACATTGTAGAAAAAATACAGTAAATCGCAAACAACAGAAAGCGCAAAGCCTTTATAATAAGGATTGGATAGGATCACATAGGTAAGAATTGCATGTAAACACAATTTGATAGCCGATTTAAAAATTTTTGAACAGAGCATTCCTTTAATTGGACTTCTAACTGCTAACATTTTGAAAAGTACTGGAATAAAATGTAACTAAGTTGGAAGATACCATCTGAATGTTGTAAAATATATCAGAATAAATAAAACATTTTCTTTTCATTTTTTTGGGGAAGGTTGTCTGTCTAAAATAATACCAATCTTTGGATAGGGAGGGCACAAAGAATGGAATATGGCTGGCTAGAAATCAAGTTTTGTTAGTTCTTCTGCTTCCTAGTCTTCCACGTGCTAACAGGGTCAAAATTCAGACCAAAAAGCAATGTAGAAAGTTTAACTAGCAAAGTATTTATATAGCACACTGGTACTGAATGAGTGACCTTTTGACAGAACAGTGCTGTATTGTTTTATATTGGGATTGTGTTATGTCACATGATTTAAAACACTCCAGATTGTAGAATGTGAATATGTTCTACTTTCTACAAATCTGATACCTAATTTCACTGTTAATTGTGACCCATCAAAAATCTTTGGCTGACTTTGAACTTCTTGTAAACTGATTGTGCTATTGTTCCTCTTTTATCTGTCATGTACAGAGCAGACTTTATGTTGCATGGTGCCCAGTGTGGTGTCTTCTGTTAGCGCCCCTTACGCCTAAATGGAGGTACATACAGTGGAGGAAATAAGTATTTGATCCCTTGCTGATTTTGTAAGTTTGCCCACTGTCAAAGTCATGAACAGTCTAGAATTTTTAGGCTAGGTTAATTTTACCAGTGAGAGATAGATTATATAAAAAAAAAAAAGAAAATCACATTGTCAAAATTATATATATTTATTTGCATTGTGCACAGAGAAATAAGTATTTGATCCCCTACCAACCATTAAGAGTTCAGCCTCCTCCAGACCAGTTACACGCTCCAAAGCAACTTGGTACCTGCATCAAAGACAGCTGTCTTACATGGTCACCTGTATAAAAGACTCCTGTCCACAGACTCAATTAATCAGTCTGACTCTAACCTCTACAACATGGGCAAGACCAAAGAGCTTTCTAAGGATGTCAGGGACAAATTCATAGACCTGCACAAGGCTGGAATGGGCTACAAAACCATAAGTAAGATGCTGGGTGAGAAGGAGACAACTGTTGGCGCAATAGTAAGAAAATGGAAGACATACAAAATGACTGTCAATCGACATCGATCTGGGGCTCCATGCAAAATCTCACCTCGTGGGGTATCCTTGATCCTGAGGAAGGTGAGAGCTCAGCCGAAAACTACACGGGGGGAACTTGTTAATGATCTCAAGGCAGCTGGGACCACAGTCACCAAGAAAACCATTGGTAACACATTACGCCGTAATGGATTAAAATCCTGCAGTGCCCGCAAGGTCCCCCTGCTCAAAAAGGCACATGTACAGGCCCGTCTGAAGTTTGCAAATGAACATCTGGATGATTCTGAGAGTGATTGGGAGAAGTTGCTGTGGTCAGATGAGACTAAAATTGAGCTCTTTGACATTAACTCAACTCGCCGTGTTTGGAGGAAGAGAAATGCTGCCTATGACCCAAAGAACACCGTCCCCACTGTCAAGCATGGAGGTGGAAACATTATGTTTTGGGGGTGTTTCTCTGCTAAGGGCACAGGACTACTTCACCGCATCAATGGGAGAATGGATGGAGCCATGTACCGTCAAATCCTGAGTGACAACCTCCTTCCCTCCACCAGGACATTAAAAATGGCTCGTGGCTGGTTCTTCCAGCACGACAATTACCCGAAACATACAGCCAAGGCAACAAAGGAGTGGCTCAAAAAGAAGCACATTAAGGTCATGGAGTGGCCTAGCCAGTCTCCAGACCTTAATCCCATCGAAAACTTATGGAGGGAGCTGAAGATCCGAGTTGCCAAGCCACAGCCTCGAAATCTTAATGATTTACAGATGATCTGCAAAGAGGAGTGGGCCAAAATTCCATCTAACATGTGTGTAAACCTCATCATCAACTACTAAAAAGGTCTGACTGCTGTGCTTGCCAACAAGGGTTTTGCCACCAAGTATTAAGTCTTGTTTGCCAAAGGGATCAAATACTTATTTCTCTGTGCACAATGCAAATAAATATATATAATTTAGACAATGTTATTTTTTTTTATATAATCTATCTCTCACTGGTAAAATTAACCTAGCCTAAAAATTCTAGACTGTTCATGTCTTTGACAGTGGGCAAACTTACAAAATCAGCAAGGGATCAAATACTTATTTCCTTCACTGTATAACTATGCCATTCAATACTAAATAATCAGTGTCATAGAGGAGTGTGCCTAAATAACAGTGCTGTATGTTGGAAACTGAAAAAAATCATCACAGTGCCTATGTAGCAATGCCACATATAGTCATACCTCCCAACTTTCAAGGATCACTAAGAGGGACAGTGTCACGGCAATTTTTTTAAACTTTAAGCCATGCCTCTAATCCCATCCAATCCCCATCCATACACACCCGGTTCAACCCACACAGTATCATGCCCCCATAGTGCTTCCCGCACAGTATAATACCAAATAGCTGCCCCCACACAGTATAATACCCCCATAGCTGCCACCATACAGTATAATGCCCCCATAGCTGCCACGTAAGGGGCTCCTCCTGGAGCAGAATCCCCAGCCAGAGTCAGCTACAGGGATTCCGCTCAAGGAGTAGCCACTGACGTCACTGTCCATATATGGACAGTAATGTCAAGGGCTTCCCCTAGCACAGCGCTTAAAGTAGCGCTGTGCCCGTGGAGTCCTCGGTGAGCGGAGGAGTTCCCTTGCTTCTCCGCTCTGAACTAATTCTGAAGCCGGGAGCTGATGGTTCTCTGCTTTAGAATTGGCTTCAACTGTATCTCCGGGTTATACTACTGGCCGCCCGGGACAGTGGGACACGGCCCGTAATCCGGGACTGTCCCGCTGAATCCGGCACGGTTGGGAGGTATGCATTTAGTGACCAAATAACAGCTCCATACATAAAGTAATTTAATAACAGCAGGAGCAAACACAGGATTTTTAAAGGAGGGGTTCCAGATGCATGCTTTTTAAACAAAGTTATTTTCGCCGCGCTCCCACTACCCTCTGGTTTTTACGCTACTAGTGTTGGTCTGCATGTATTTACCAGTCAAGCGCTTTATATTACAAGCTATAATATAAGGGACAAGGCTGGTGGATATGTGATAACCACTCACTACTCGTAGCATAAAAACCAGCGTGTATAGTTCCACACTCAGTGCTCCCTGTAGACAGTGTCCCTGTAGATAGTGTCACAGTGCCCCTTTAGATAATGCCACAGTGCCCTCTGTAGATAGTGACACAGTGCCCATGTAGATAGTGCCACGCAGTGCCCATGCAGATAGTGCTACACACTGTCCTTTGCAGATAATGCCACAGCGCCTCCTGCAGATAATTCCACAGTGTCCCCTCTAGATTTTGTCCTGCATTCTTCAAAAAGCACTCACCTGTCCCCGTTCCTACACCATCCTATCCTCCAGTGATGCAGGCCTGGTCTCTACTGACCATGCCTACTCATGCAGGTGGGGCGATGATGTCATGAAGCTGCCTGCATCACATGAAAAATGCTGAATAGTGGGGAAGGGAACTGATGACGGGGTCTCTGGGTAACTGGAAACCACTGAACGATGCTATACTGAAATACAATTGTGTAAACATTTCTGCACAGTTTCTGAGATTCTGTGATTCTGGGCTAAACCTTGAAACTCTTATTAGGACTTTCAACAAGATTTTGGAGTGTGACTGTAGGATTTTTTGCCCATTCATCCAGAAGAGCATTTGTGAAGTCAGAAACTTATCACGGACAAGGGGGCCTGGCTCGCAATCTCCGTTCTAGTTAATCTCAAAGGTGCCTGAAGGGGTTGAGATCAAGGCTCTGTGCGGGCACAGTCATGCTGGAGCAGAAAAGGGCCTTTCCCAAACTGTTCCCGAAAAGTTGGAAGCATACAATTGTCCAATATGTCTTGGTATGCCAAAGCATTAAGATTTCCCTTCAGTGGAACTAAGGGGCCTAGGCAAACCCCTGAAAACAACCCTATAGACTTATTCATTTGCCACCAAACTTTACAGATGGCGCAATGCAGTCAGGCAGGTAACGTTCTGACATTCGCGAAACCCAGACTCGCCAAATATAGAGTGGTGATTCATCTTTTCACAGAACATGTTTCCACTGCTCCAGTGTTCAGCGGCGGAATTCTTTCCCCATTCCGTCCGACGCCTGGCATTGTGCTTGGTGATATAGGGCTTGCATGCAGCTGCTCCACCATGGAAACCCATGCATGAAGCTACTGGGGCACAGGTTTTGTGCGGATGTTAATGCTAGATGAGGTTTGGAACTCTGCGGTTATTGAATCAGCAGAGTGTTGTCGAGTTTTATGTGCTATGCGCCTCAGCACTCGGCGACCCCACTTTCTAACTTTATGTGGTCTGCCACTTTGTGGCTGAGTTGCTGTGATTCCTAAATGCTTCCATTTTGCAATAGTACCACTCACAGTTAGTCATGGAATATCTAAGTGGGAAGAAATTTCACAAACTGACTTATTGCAACGGTGGCATCCTATTACAGTAACACGGTTGAACTCAGTATGCTCTTTAGAATGATCCATTCTTGCACATATGTCTGTAAAGGCAGACTGCATTACTAGGTGCTTGATTTCATACACCTGTGGCAAGAAGACTAAATGAAACACCTGAATTCAATTATTAACCCCTTCCCGACGTATGACGTATACCTACGTCATAACCGGGTAGGGGAAGTATGTGCAGCCGACACTTCACAGTAAATAGTGGGATTGCGCTCGAGCGTGATCCCACTCATTTAACCAATTAAATGACACAGTCAATAGCGACTGCAGCATTTAATTGTTAGAAAGGGAGGGATGACCCCCTCTAACAGCTCATCACACTACTCCAACCCCCAGCGACAGTGGGGTGCCGATGGTTGCTATTGCAGCCTGGGGGCCTTATATTCTGCCATCTTTGTGCTCCTATAGAAGCCTGTCAGAAAGACTATATAGACTATATACTGCAATACACTGCATTAGTAATGCAGTATATAGTGCAAGCAATCCAACGATTGATGGTTCAAGTCCCCTAGGGGGACAAATAAAAAAGAATCAGTTAGAATCAGTAAGAATCAGTTAAATAAAAGTTGTATTTTTTCTGTACAAAAAAAATATTCAAAGTTCAAAAGAAAAAAACCCTTCTCCCACTAAAGCGGTGTAATAAAATTAAGAAATAAACATAATTGGTTTTGCCACGTTCGTAAAAGTCTGAACTATTGCAATATATAATTATTTAATCCGCCCGCATGGTGTACACCATGAAAAATAAAACATGCCAGAATCGCTAATTCCCGTCTCCCTCATCTCCCACAAAAAATTTACCCCAAAATAGTACCATTAAAAACTAAAGCTTATCCTGCAAAAATATATGCCCTCATGCCACGTAATCGACAGAAAAAAAAACTTCCGACTCTCCGAATTTGGTGACACAAAATAAATTTGTAAATGTAGTAAAATTGAGAAAAAAATTTATAAATTTGGTATTGCCGTAATCGTATTGACCCACAGAATGTAGTTATCATGTCGTTTTAATTGCACAGTGAATTCCGTAAAAACAAAGCGCAAAAAACAATGGAGGATTCAGGGGCCAAATAGGCCATATGAAGACCGGTGGCTATTGTGAGACAATCCCTTTAAAGATCATTACTGTTCAGCAAAAATGCACAATATCACATTAGCAAACCACCAGCAAGCACAGTAATTTCATAATACAATACAATTCTTGAAATTAATTCTGCAAGAGTTAATCAATTAAAAACAAACAGTACTTAAAGAGATGAACAGTGCAAGCCACTTAATCTCCTAATATAGTGGGAAGGATAATTAGATTGGGGGACATCTGTAATACCTGGCAGTCTTGTGCACTGAATATTTTGTTTAAAATTTGGTGACATTTCACCACAAGGTACAAAAAAACACCTCAATGGAAATCTGGAATAAAAAGGAATTTTCCTATGTTTTATAATTATTATTTTTAATATGAGATGCCTTCGTATGTGTTTAAAATGAACCATCTGACTTTTCAGTCTTTGACTTTTAAGCACATTAATTAATATTGTTTTTTCTTTAATAATTTAGCAAGTAAATCAAGACATTTAACGGATGATGTATAATGAATAACTTAAACTGGTAGTGAACTTGACTTCATCGTTACTTAACTGTAATATTAAACCAAAACAAAGAGATGGCTGATAAGAAAAGGCTAAAAAGTTCAATCTGTCTGAACATTGATCTATTTTACCCCATCCCAGATACTTACACTGATAAGTGGTATCATAATTCCAAATATCTCATTCGTAGGGTTGATATTTTCTGCCAATTTTTGTTTTAACTTTGACTTTAATAATAAGAAAAAATGCAATGTATGACTTTGTCTACTGTCAAACTTCACAATCATATTTCTCCGAAGACATGTTAAGAAGACATGTTAATATGTAATACTTTTATAATAATACTATAATAATATTATATTATGATTTTAAGATGACATTGTTTAAATCAGTTTAAATTAGCAGGGTTATAACCTCATTTTTAAAAATGTATATGTATATATTATTTACAGTGAATTTTTATAAGAGTATGTTCATATGCCATTAAATTGAATAAAATTTTCAAAAATCCCATTCGCATGTTTTATTTGTAACCCGCTCATGATCCTTTGGCTCAACCGTTCAGTGGTAATATGCAATCCACCAGTTTTTTACAGCCTCTATTTCCTCGCACACTGAAGTGGCATCTTAGCAACTCAGACACCTG
This sequence comes from Rhinoderma darwinii, assembly GCF_050947455.1. NCBI lineage: Eukaryota > Metazoa > Chordata > Amphibia > Anura > Rhinodermatidae > Rhinoderma > Rhinoderma darwinii. The sequence continues at coordinate 224,502,054 of NC_134689.1, forward strand.
TATCCCCCCCCCCCCCAAAAAAAAAAACTAATTTAGAGATAACTAGGAAAACAATACCTACTGAACCCTAACATGATATATCATTTGAGGATGTGCTATAAATCCGTAGAGATAGAGGACACATGCTGGGCCTCCTGTAATGTGATACATAGATTTTTGGTTGCTTCTAGAGCCACATGAATTGGAGGCATTACAGAACAAAGTAGAACCACGTCTTTGCACACTTTGACCATTATTAAAGATTGTCTTGCTAGACTTTTGTTAGAATCTCATACATGGTTTCTAACTTGAATGGTTGTAAATAGATGTCTGGAAATTATAGCCCATGGAGCAACTTTAACATAAAGGGGTTTTCCCATGAGAGACATTTATACCAAATCCACAGGATATGTCATTAATGCGGGTCCGACCTCTGGGGCTCGCAACTATCTCTATAACGGGGCCCCTTAAAACCCGTTCAGCCGCTCTTTGTTACGGCTGAATGAGGTGAATTCCGACCATGAAAAAGGTTATATGACCGTGAGTTACGTAAACAGCGTAGCTCGCGGAACTACGCTGTTTCCATAACTCCCATAGTAGAGAATGCCAGTTATTGAAGCAGCATAGCACGTGAGCTATGCTGTTTCTGTAACTTCCATTCACTACTATAGGAGTTATGGAAACAGCGTAGCTCGGCGAGCTACGCTGTTTACGTAACTCACGACCATATAACCTTTTTCATGGTCGGAATTCACCTCATTCAGCCGCAACACAGAGCGGCTGAACGGGGTTTAGGGGGCCCCATTCTGGAGATAGGTGCGGGTCCCAGAGGAGGGACCCGCATCTGTCTGACATTCATGTCTCTCATGGGAAATCCCCTCCTGTGAGATGTATAAAGTGTCTAAAACATATCAGAAATTTGAAGCATGGCATGTACGCCATTTTCTTGCTGCAACGCAATGTATATTTATAGGTTCCTGCCTCTATGGGACTGTGATGGAGGACACATACAGTATGAGATCATGCTGTTATGAGGTTTCCTTTAACCACTGAGATAATTAAATTTATAGGATTCATAAAAAATAGCAATGTGTTAGTGAGAAAAAGTGGATAACCAGATGGTATAGGACCCCTTTTCTCATAAACGGTGTGGGTCCCAGCTGTCAGACACCCAACGATCAGCAAGTTACCCCCTACCCTACGGATAGGGGGTAACTTGTTGTAACCCGAATACTCCTTTAATGTACTGGCATATATCTATATGACCAGTGCATTAGTCTGTGTACTGATAGTACACAGGCAGTTATTAGGACACACCTACGTATGCCCTAACAACAGGAAATATTGCAAGACAGCCCTGGGGTCCTTCAATGGGCCCTGATCTGTCTGCCAATATATGGTATGTCCCTCGATCGTGTCACAGAGATTCCCTGTGATGCGATCCAAGAGGCACGTTCCAAGGGGCATCCCCTTCGCATTTTCTTCTTAAATGCTGCGGTCAACTTTGATTGCAGCATTCAGGGGAGTAGCGGTGGAAATGAGATGTTTCGGGGCTGTGGCTGCGTAATACAACCATTGCCCTGCTCATAACAAGTGTGTGCGCGCGGTCAGCATAAGGTGATGTGCCAGCACTGCACTAATAAGCGGCGGCACCACCACTGAAAACAGAGAACATGGGGGTTTTTCAGTGCGCCCGCCATGTTCTCTGTCTTCAGTGCCTTTGCTCATTAGAGCAGCGCTGGTCGCATCACCTCATGCTGACCGCGCACACACACTTGTCAGGAGTGGGGTAATGACTGTATTACACAGCCGCAGCCCCGCTCACTATAATCATGTATAACAATACTAAGCTGTGGGGCCGCACAGCTTAGTTTTGCAATACATTAATTAATGGTATTGAACCGTTTGAGGGTGCACGGCATCAAAATAGTATTGATGCATCATGCAACCCAACACTCCACTACATTACATTAAACATGTAGCAATACTTACCTGACCTGCTGCGCTGCCGTCTGTCCCCCTACAGTGCAAGCGTACTGTTCTTGGATTGGCCACAGCTGCTCTGGCCAATCCATTAACAGTGGGCATGTCTTACAGATTAAGGAGCGCTGGTGAAGTGCACCCCCCCTGCCCTATGAGTGACCTGACTGCTGGCCGGTCAGGTTACGAGTTAAGTTTTTAATTAAAAAAAATAATAAATACGATCCTCCAGCCGTCCCCCCTTGCTGGACACTCTAGGCACTGCACCCCCAGTGCCTAGTGGTAAATACAGCCCTGTCTGTTGGAGCTTTCCATCAGGGGAACCCCTCAATGGAAAGGCAAACGGAAACCATAGCTTCGGTTTGCATCACCATTGATCTCAATGGTGACGGAAACTTTGCTAAGGGTTTCTGTTTGTCACCATTCTGACAGGGTTCAGTTGTTTTTGACGGAATCAATAGCGCAGTTGACTATTTGATTCTGTCAAAACAACGGAACCAATATTATGTTCAGTTTTTCAGATTTTTAGTCTTTGTATATTAGAGTCTAAATGGATAGATTCCGCTAGAGGATCCATAATTAAGGTAAAGATGATGGGGCATAGGGGGACATCCCTGACTGGTGCCATTACTTGTGTTAAAAGGTTTTGATAAGAACCCTGAGGAGTACACGCTACCTGAAGGATTGGAGTATAGTCCCACTATGGCTGAGTTTATAAGTCCTCTGAGGCCAAATTTATTTAAGACTTCTTCCAGGTATCCCAATAAACTCTATCGAACGCCTTCCCTGCATCCAATTTTAGAAGCAGAAAAGGTGTTCCATGAGTCTCAGCATGTTGGATCAAATGAATGATCCTGCGGGTTCCACCTAGGGCTTGCCTGCCGTGTACGAATCTAATCTGGTCGTGATGAAACAGTAAAGGGATAATATGAAGGTGCCTATTTGATAAAATGTTGGCGTAGATCTTGATGTCAGTGTTCAACAGAGAAATAGGTCAGAAATTAGCTGGGGGTGGTATCATCCTTACCAGGTTTAGGCAAAGTGGATATAGTAGCTGATAGCATTTCTGATGGGAAAGAATTATTTTCATCTGCTCTGTCGAACACCGACGCTAAATAGGGTGTTAGGTCTTCTGCAAACTTTTTATAGTAGATATTAGATAGACCATCAGGACCAGGGGATTTTCACATCTTGAGTGATTTGATGGCTTTAAAAGTTTCGGGAGTTGTAAATGGGGAACAAATAAGTTGTATGTGTTGGGGTCAGATGTGAATTGCGAGTTTCCAGCTCATCTACCCCAGATTGTAGTTAGTGTAAAAAAAAATCTTAAATTAGAGCAGATGTTTTTCTGCAGGGAGAAGAGCATGTTTTTCTTCTGTTAAAGGTTTATCAGATGCTAAGAGAGAGTGGGCCAATTATCGGGAAAACTAGCGTCTACAGAACGATCGTTCCCGATAATTTCCCTGTGTAAACAGGGCAATGCTGAACCGATGAACGAGCAAACACTCGATCCTAATTGTATCGTTTATACAGCCTAAAACATTATCGTTGCTGGCAGCACATTTCACTTTGTAAACAGGGAGATGTGCTGCCAACATGATCGTAGTAACGAGCGGTCGTACCCACACATAGCTCCTTGTGAAAGGAGCACAGATCAACGACCTGTCTCGTTGATTGGTGCTAGTTTAAGGACCTTTAGTCTCCGTCGGAGGAGGAGAGTGCCTCAGTGACATTCATATTATTAGCTGCAGTTATTGTGCTGCGCTGATTTGCTGGGCCTTTATTAGAGGGAGAGGTCTGGGGAGAGATAGAGAGGCTCCTCTTACTGTGTTCCCTACTCCCTGCTTTATCTATCCCCCTAGTATTTTAGGACTCACCACCTTTTGTTTTCTTGGGGCTTCTGGATGTGCACGCTGGCTGGGTTTTGGGTTTCTGCTGCTCCTGATACTTTATGTTGTAATGTGTGAGCTGAGGAAGTGTGGGAGCAATTTTGATTTTCTGCTGTGGCCGGGAAGAAGTCTGTCATCTGGCGTAGTTCTGATTTGAGACCTTTCTTTCTGATTATACAGACCTGTAGTGGTGGTAGGAGGGTGTTCAGAGTGGGAAATTGAGGATTTTTATGCCTACAGTCGAGTGCTGTGGACTGTTGTATGCAGGTTATACACGTACCTGTATTAAGGTAGCCATCACACAGGCCAAGCTCCGGGCCAAAACATTGTTTTTTATCAACTGGTTCAAGTCCAGGGTATTGGTTCTTCAGGACCAGACAATTTTAGACATTTTTAGCACGTTATGCTTATTACAATAGCTTTTTTCTTTTTTGGACTATCAACGTGATTTTTGCGGTGTTTTTTTGTAACCAATATGGCTCTCTTTTTAACCCCTTGACGCATTATCATGTACATATATGTCATAAGTGTCAAAGGGAAGTATGGAGCGCGCTCAGATCCATACGCTGCGGGTGTCAGCTGTGTTTTACAGCTGACACCGGGTACTAACGGTGGCGCAGGTGTTTGTCATGGCAGCCCAGGGGCCTAATGAAGGCCCCAAGTCTTTTATCTGCGTCTGTTAAGCTGTGTCTCTGGCACGGCTTAACAGAAGCCTGTGAAAATGACGATATACTGCAATATATTAGGATTGCAGTATATTGTACCAGCGATCGAACGATCGCTTGCTCGGGTTCCCCAGGGGGACTAATAAAATGTCCAAAATTTTTTTTAATAAATCGCTATGTGCTGTGTAAATGAATGGGGAGTAGTGTATGACGCTGATTGGTCACCGATTTGTCAGCGTCATACACTTCTCTCCGCAACGCCCACTTGGTCAAAAAGTAAAACACGCCCATGACAGTAAAAAATGATAGTTTTCTAAATCAAAAACACTGCTGTAATCTACAATCGCATCATGTACAATATAGGGCACTTATAATGTGGTCACAGAGCATCTTTAACTCTCATAGACTATCATAAAGCATGCTGGCACTTCTACTCCTTTCCTCTGATCCCACTGCACTGAATTTTGTTATATGTAATAGTGGACACCACAGGCTCTTAGAATATTGCGACACAAAAACAAAATAATTATTTTAAAACCGTGATTTTATCGTGCAAACACCGTAAAACATAAAAATCTACATACATATGGTATCGCCGTAATCGCATTGACCCACAGAAAAAATTAAATATGTCATTTATAGCGCACGGTGAATGCCGTAAAAGAGGAATTAAAAACAATAGAAGTTTTGATGGCCAAATTTCACTAAAGTCAGCAAAAAACCTATGCGATCAAAATGCTCACTATACCCCTAGACAAATTCTTTTTAGGGTTGTAGTTTCCCAAATGGGGTCACTTCTGGGGGGTGTCCACTGTTTTGGTCCCTCAGGGGCTTTGCAAATGGGACATGACACCCGAAAACCAATTGAGAAAACTTGAGCTCAAAAAGCCAAATAGCGCTCCTTCTCTTCTGAGCCCTGCCGTGTGTCCAAACAGCCGTTTATTACCACATATGGGGTATTGCCGTAATCAGGAGAAATTGCTTTACAAATATTGGGGCACTTTTTCTTCTTTATTACTTGTAAAAATTTATAATTTCTAGGTTTTATTGGAAAAAATTTAGATTTTCATTTTTACTGACTAATTCCACTAAATTCAGCAAAAAACCTGTGGGGGTAAAATGCTCACTATACCCCTTGAAGAATTCCTTGAGAGGTGTAGTTCGCCAAATGGTGTGTTTTTGGGGATGTTTCCACTGTTTTGGCACTACAAGACCTCTTCAAACCTGACATGGTGCCTAAAATATATTCTAATAAAAAGGAGACCCCAAAATCCTCTAGGTGCTCCTTTACTTCTGAGGTCGGTGCTCCAGTCCATTACCGCACTAGGCACACATGTGGGATATTTCTAAAAACTTCAGTATCTTGGCAATAAATATTGAGTTGCGTTTCTCTGGTAAAACCTTTTGTTACAGAAAAAAATGGATTAAAATGGATATTCCGACAACAAAAAGAAATTTGTAATTGTCCCCTCTACTTTGATTTAATTCCTGTGAAACACCTAAAGGGTTAAGAAACTTTCTAAATGCTGTATTGAATACTTTGAGGGGTACCGTTTTTAAAATTGGGTGACTTATGGGGGTTTCTAATATATAATGAGCTCAAAGCCACTTCAGATCTTAACTGGTACCTATAAAAATAGGTTTTGGACATTTTCTTGAAAATGTGAGAAATTGCCGCTAAAGTTCTAAGCCTTGTATCGTCCTAGAAAAATAGAAGGATGTTCAAAAAATGATGCCAACATAAAGTAGACATATGGGAAATGTTAATTAGTAACTATTGTGTGGGGTATTACTATCTGTCTTACAAGCAGATACATTTAAATTTAGAAAAATGCTAATTTTTGCACATTTTCTCTAAAGTTTTGTGATTTTCACAAACAAATACTGAATTTATTGATCAAATATTTCCACTAACATACAGTACAATATGTCATGAGAAAATAATCTCAGAATCGCTTTGATAGGTAAAAGTATTCCCAAGCTATTACCACATAAAGTGACACAAGTCAGATTTGAAAAAAGTGTCCACAAGGTCAAAACAGGCTCCGTCCTAAAGGGGTTAATCTTAAAATTCGAAAGTGCAAAAAAATAACTGCATATTTCTACCATTAGTTGGGAGTCGAGATCCTGGGAAATGAGAAGAAAAAAAAAAGGAGGTCGGCTGCAGAGGCCACTACTTTGTGATGAACGCCTCCTAGCTCCACACCGGAGATGTCAGGATTGTTGCGAATGTGACATAATAGGGGTTCTAGACATAAAAAAAATTAGGTGGAGCAGGGGATAACATTCGTGATGGGAACAGAAGAGGATAGATGTCTATTGATTTTCCCTGATGCCGAAGGACTAGAGTAGGGACTAGTAATCCAAGCCATCATGTGAGGGCTCAGACCAATATGAGTCAGTTTCACTTATGAATCCCCTGTCCACCCCATCAAATGCCTTCTCTGTTTCAGTGGACAAATGAAACGATACGAAAGATTTATTGCCCTAGTAGTGTTACTTAGGGCTTCCCGAGTGGGCATAAAGTCCACTTCATCTTTAAGAGTTATGTGAGACAGCTGTGGGGAAAGCCTCGAGGATAGGATCTTTGAGAAAAGTTTAAGATCTATGTTAAGTATAGAGATTAGATGATAGTTTTGGAACAGGGATGGATCTTCCCCTTATTTTGGAATTACAGTAACATGAGCTTGCAATGTGTCACGGTGGAGTGTGAGTAAAGTGGTAAAGTGTTTATATTAGGTCATTGACAGACAGCCCATTTGGGCCTGGGGCCTTTCCGGCTAAGAGTCCTTAAAGGCTATGTACACCTTTGGAAACGTTATATGTTGGTTTGTTTGTTTTTTTTATTTTTTTTAAAATGTGTGTCACTGTGTTTGGTGCAACTTTCTAATTACTTTTTATTAAAAATTATTTTTACTTTTTGAGCAGATGTATCTAGCGCTGACACCTGAATCCGTCAGGTCAGCGGCACTGACGGGTTCAGTGTCAGAGGGTCCTGTATGTCTCTAAAATGCAGGATCGAGCTGTTACCGATCACACCTAAGTTTATAACTTAGATGTGATCGATAGCAGGTAGATCCTGTGTGTCAGAGACACGCAGGACCCACTGTTACTGAACCCGTCAGTGCCACCACTGCTCTGTATACATAATACAAAGCAGCTGTATCTCTAAAAATAAAAATAATTTTTAATAAAAAGTAATTACAAAGTTGCACCAAACACACTGATACACATATTTTTTTTTATTAAAAACAAAAAACCTTTTCAAAGGTGTACATAACCTTTAAGGGCAAGAGAGAGTTAATAAATAAATAAAGGAATCCAATGCTTACAAAATTTCTGCAGAGAAACAGCCCATACCTGACTGATAGGAAGTGACAGCCGAGGCCTGTTCCACCATATCCTGTGGAGATAGTGGTTATGGGAGGTTGTATAGAGAGGGATAATAGGAGGGAAACCCCTCTGTGATGTAATTGGGAATGTGGTGTCCCGTCCCTTGAGCATCAAGGATATGCGAAATGTATGTGCAGGCCCTTTAAGCATCTAAGGCCCTAGCTAGAGACTTGCCCAACTTGTTACCTCACTCAAAGAAATGTTTGCGACATTTGGTTAAAATGTATTTGGTCTAAGATAGAACGAGGGGGCTAAGTTTCTTCCTCAATTCCACCATTTCAGCTACCAGCATTCTATCAGATGTTTGTTTGTGACGACGTTCCAAAGTCTCTATTTGTGTGAGAAGCGCAGAGACAGCAGCTGCCTTTTTTTTTTTCAATCTTTATGAATGGGCCCCTGATTAAACGTTTCTGCACTTCCCAGACAAATAGCGGATTGGAATCAGGCAGGGCATTGGTGAAAAAAAAAAGTCTAGGTCACAGACAATTTCCACAAAAATTAGGTTCCACTGACCTGTAAAGAGATGGACCGTAGGCAGGGAGTGAGACATGGAGGTAAGCGCATGATGGAAAAAGGAGATGCATCAATGGAAGAATCAATCAGAAGAGTGAGTTGGCCATGTTTCACGAAAAAGAAGTCTATTCTGTGTGAAGGAATGATGTGAAGAAAAAAAAAAGGTATAATCTCAATTGACGGTATGTAGCATCCACCACATATCTATCAATTAATGTGTATGAAGCACTCTTCGTACCCTACAGTGTATGAATAAGAACAGATGTTGGGTACCCCTAGTGTTTCCAAGTGAGGGTCTAGAGTGATATTAAGATATCAGGGTCTCCTCCAAGAATTCTTCCAAGTCCACCGGAGCATGTTACAAAAACGTGATCTATTCCGAATTGAGGACATAGAATACTGCAAGAGTTGTGACCATGTTGTCCAGCTTACCTATGATAAATAAATAACCAGAGAATTTGTCTTCCCAGGGAATGGAGCGAGCAATGAGGATCGACACTCCCATTGTCTCATAATCAGATGATGCATCGTGATTCGAGAGCCTAGGAATCTTATCAAAACGGAAATTGGTCTCCTGTATAAAGGCCACCAGCTTCCATTTATTTCAAAGGATATGCAGGAGGCAAGACCGCTTTTCTGGAATGTTCAGACCCTGAGCATTAAGAGAGAGAAAGACTGTGTTAGCCTTAACCATTAATATCTGGACCAGCGGTGAGGGAAGGAAGAAAATAAAGGGCCAAGAAAAGAAAGAAAAAACAGAAAGGTGAACGGAGAAAAGACAGAAGACTAAATACAACACAGAGAGAGAAACACTCTCAGCATAGAACTCTAAAAGGGGGTGTCAAACTCCCAATAACACTTTGTTCTGCGCAATCCTACAAAGAACACCGAAAACACAGGCCCCTAATTGGAAATGGAATGTGGAATGAAAAACGTACACTAGTAACATCACAATTTTCCTAGCCTACCATAAAGCTTTAGACTATATAGAATATCACCCTGAGGAACCATTAGTGAAACGGAGGAGGAAACTATGGAGACCTTCAGGTCAACTACAAGAAAGAACAGACAACTGTTTTACTGCTTCAAACGCACTGCTCTACCATCCACTGCTTGCATCTTAGTAGTGATGTCCTCCAGAGCTGTGCGCATCTAGGTCCGCCCGTGTCGGAAGTTAGTGATGGGAAATCTAGTTCATTTTTGGGATTAGTTCACTAGGAACTAGTTCATTCAAAGGATTAGTTCAAAAGATTAGTTCATTTAGATAATTCAGTTCACTGTGTCTCTAGCTCTGGGACACTGTTGAGAAGTGATTGGAAACAGAAAACACACAGGTGCTTTACCTTCTCCCAAAAATTCATAAGGATCCATTAAAGCCCCCAGGTCGCCCTATTGTTTCGGGGAGTGATTCATTATTTGTTCCAGCAGCGATTTTCATAGATAAAATTTTGAGGCAATTTGCTATGGGGGCTGACTCCTACATCAAGGATACCACTGATTTTCTCATTCGGATTGGCTCTCTCAGGGTCCCCGATCGGTCTATCCTTGCTACCCTTGATGTGGGAAGTCTTTATACCTCCATAGATCATGCTCTAGGTATCAAAGCTGCCCTACATTATCTGACACGTCTGAAATTTTCAGATAAAAAAATTGAATTTGTTATCAAATTACTTGAATTCATACTCACCAAAAATTACTTTATGGTTGGTGATAAATTTTACCTTCAGAAAAGGGGCACGGCCATGGGGTCAAATATGGCCCCAACTTATGCAAATATTTTTAGGCGGCGGATTGAGGAGGACCTCGTCTATGTGTTCCCCCTCTTTGGACATGTGTTACGGTGGTGGAGATACATAGACGATGTCTTCCTCATCTGGACCGGCTCAGAGGAGGAATTACATCTTTTTCATGTCTTTTTGAATGATATATGCCAGGGGATTAAATTTAACATGACCTATTCCTACTCTTCGGTGGAATTTTTGGATACTAAAATCCATCTACATGATGGGATTTTATCTACAGATATATTTTCTAAAAAACAGATAGAAATAGTCTGTTGCACTACAACAGTGGACACCCTAGGGCTATGGTGAAATCATTGCCATTCAGTCAACTTCTCAGGGTTAGAAGAATTGTGAGTAATGAGGATCAGCTATCCAACAGAGTTGACGAAATGTGCAATAAATTTATTAGCAGAGGATATCCGGTGGACATGCTTAATATCCACAAAGAGCAAGTATTTTCAATGGATAGACAACAACTATTACATAGACAGTCAGCGAGACATAAAAATAATATTCGCATACCTTTTGTCTCTACTTTTTCGACTTCCAGTTCTGAAATTGGTAATATTCTGAAAAGAGAATGGCGTTTATTGACCAGGGCTTTTCCCTTTATTAAAGAGTTTCAAGAACCACCACTGTTAGCATATCGTAAAGGTAAAACTATTAGACATAGGTTGGTAAAGGCAGACATTGGATCAAAAATTAAAATGACACAAAGCACTCTAGCCCCTTCAAAACGTGGATGCTTTCCTTGTTTGGGATGTAACATGTGTAATCATATGATTAAAGGAGACAGTTTCTGTCATCCACAAACTGGAAAAACGTTTAAAATTCAGGGTTTCTATACTTGTAAAACTACTTTTGCAATCTATTTACTTAGTTGCCCTTGCGGTTTATATTATGTGGGTGAGACCACAACTGAAGTAACTCTCAGAATGAGGAATCATAAATCGAATATTAAGACCAAGAGAAGAGATCTACCAGTATCTAGACACTTTATAGATTGTAAACATAATGTATCCCAAATGCGTTTTAAAATTATTGATTCTGTTCCCCAACATAGACGAGGAGGTGATAGAGAATTGGCACTCAAAAGAAAAGAACTCGAGTGGATATTCACTCTTGAAACTATGGCCCCAAAGGGGCTTAATGTGGATTACACATATTTTCAACATATTTGACAGTCCATGAGTCTGCTGCATTTTTCTGAGTATGGGTAGATTGTTCTTTAGTATACTAAGGATAATTTATCTAGTATTCTATTTCTTTTAAAAATTCACGTAACTTTAGATTTGAATCGTTATTTCATTTTTTTCTTATATATATTTATTTTTTCACTGAGAATCTTCTTCTTTTCTATTACAGATACTGATCCATATGAAGGGATGTACAACATGGGAGCAGAGGCTACGTTTTTTTCGGCTAGTTATGTTTTATTGATTACTTATTATTTACATATTTGTATAATCTATGCTCTCTGTGAAAGATTTGGAATAAAGTTTATATGGCATTTTGAACTTACATACGACTCCCCCACCTTTATATATGTCTTGTTCTATAATTTATACCGATAAGGTCCTATGTAAATACATAGACGGGTGGGATACACCACTGTAACTTTTGTTTTAGGATATATGGCTGTTCGTCCTATTGGGACACAGCCACTCCTCCTACTTATGTTATAGTCCGTGGCCCCCTTTTTTTCTAGACTCCATATTGAGTCTTAGAATTACATATAGACATAATACTATACATATACATTGGTGGCAGGGTATCTACATTTAAATACTCATTGCCGGATAAATCCTGCATTTGATTATTACTCTGTCCTGCTATAATATGCGCTGTGACGGAATGAGCCATCTGCGCATGCGCGGCTGTACTGCGTTCCGGGGATGCGTTCCATGTGACGCACTTCCGCCAGTCCGCCATCTTGCGCATGCGCACTACTGAACGTGGGACGCCATTGCTTGTTCCATGCTTCACCGAGAGCCGATAATGTAAGTTTCACAATACAAGTTTAAAATTTTCCTGTATTTTACTAGTTTTCGATATGATTCCTCTGCTCCGCCCCTTCATTAGGATATGATATCATTAAATAGGGTAATTATAGTATTACTAGTGTTATTTACATATTTGTACTCTATATTGAGAGATGTTGCACTGAAATTAATGCACTGGTCACTTTAATATATGTCTTCATTAATTATATGAATATATTTTATACATGGATTCACCTTTTTATGCATATTATATAATTACACTGTTTACTGTATACTTTGTGTATCCTCCTATATATATGTGGTACTGCACACTGTTTGAATTAGCTTGAGAAAGGTTCAGGTGTGAACCGAAACGTTGCTCATTCTTCCACCTGGTGGTGAATAAACCAACATCTCCCCAACGCTGAAGTCCTGGTGCTGTTACTTGTTCTTTTGTCTTTGGTATTCTAACCTAAGGAATTGATTCGTCCTTCTACTGGTAACGTGCACATGGCCTGATGTTCAGTCTGCATTGAGTGCTGTGTTTTCCTCTACTTTATTGATTTATATATATATATATATATATATATATATATATATATATATATACACATACTCACAACAAACTTTAAAATGAACAATAACTAAGGGCTAGTTCACACTAGGCTTTTTGGCGTTGTTTTTCATGCAGAAGCCACATCGGAATCAGCGCTAAAAAATTCCTGAAGGAATTTTGAGGCACATTTTTTCTGCCTGCCAAATACTCCATGTGAACAGGACCTGAAGGTTCAGATTATGGTTTAAAAACAGGATTTGTCCCACTTGGGAAGTTGTGAGTCTGTCTCTTGTCTCTGTTATTACTTGTCCTGCTTTTAAATATATTCTCTCACAGGGAATGGAAGAGGCCAATATGTCCTGAGGAGGTTGATAGAGAATGTATCATGTGTCTTGTGAACTTACTGAACTTAACCCCTTCCCGACATCCGCCGTATATATACGGCGCACACCGGGTGGGGGAATATAGAGCGGGCTCACGGGCTGAGCCCGCTCCATAGAGTGAGTGTGTCGGCTGTGTGTTACAGCCGACACTTCCTGGTAATGAGCGGGATCCTATTCGAGCCTATTCCCGCTTGTTTAACCCGTTAAATGCCACTTTCAATAGTGATTTCGTCATTTAAAGTACTAAAAACAGCAGGGCGACCCCCTGTAACGTTCCAACGCCCCCCCCCCCCCCCGTTGGCTGCCTGGGGTCCTGACGAAGTCGCCCAGGACCGCCATCTTTGTACTCCTATGAAGCTCTGACTCCGACAGGGCTTCATAGGAGACTGTCAGAAACGCGATATACCCAAATACATTAGTATTGCAGTATATCGTGACGATCTACTGGTTAAATTACCCTAGGGGGACAAGTATATTGTGACGATCGCTGGTTAAAATCCCCTAGGGGGACAAGTAAAAAAGGTAAAAAACAGTAAAATAAAAAAAAATTAACAAATAAAAAAAAATAAAAAAATTAAAAGCTCAAAAAAAAAAAAATTTCCCATTTTTCCGTCAAGCACAATGTAAAAAAATTAAAATGCTAACATAACTGGTATCGACCCGTCTGTAAAAGTCTTAACTATTACAATATATCATTATTTAGTCCACACGGTGAACACCGTAAAAAATAAAAAATTAAAAACATCAGAATTTCTGTTTTTTGTCCCTTCTTCACCCACAAAAAAATGAAATAAAAAGTGATCAAAACGTCTCACATACCCCAACATGGTACAAATATAAACTGCAGCTCGCCCCGCAAAAAAAAAGCCCTCACACGGCTAAATCAATATAAAAATAAAAACGTTATGTCTCTCAGAATGTGGCGACAAAACTCAAATTTTATTTTTAACAATCAGTTTTTTCCTTGTAAAAGTAGTAAAACATAAAGAAAACTATATAAATTTAGTATCACTGTAATCGTATTGACCCGCAAAATAATGTTAACATGCCGTTTTTACCATACGGTGAATGCCGTAAAAACAAAACCACCCAAAATTTTGGCGAATCGCTGTTTTTCTTCCCTATTCCACCCCACATATAATTTTTTTCTCGTTTCCCACTACATTATATGGTACAAAAAATGTTGCTGTGAAAATCTACAACTCGTCCCGCAAAAAAAAAACCTTCATACGGCAATATTAATGGAAAAATAAAAGAGTTATGGCTTTTGGAAGGTGTGGAGGAAAAAACTAAAGTGAAAATCTGAAAAATGGCTGCTGCGTGAAAGGGTTAATGAACTACAGTAGTGAACTAATATGCTAGGAGAACGAATCATGACAGTCTAGTTCAATAAGATGCATAGGACACTGAATGAAGCAGCGCCACCAATTGTACTTTACAGGTACTGACTTATGGTGAATGGGTATGAGAGAGTTGAAAAGCAGTGCAGCACTTACCACAGAGCAGGGGGTTACAGGAGCCCTGAGCAGGGGGCACAGTAGCCAGTGTTGGCAGCAAGACTGGACCTCTAGACTAACAAGATAGTGATTTTATCACAAAAACAGGTGAGTTGCATGAACCTACACACACACACACACACAGAGACAGAGTCTCTCACGCACACTTGGCCTGTGTCTGGGAGGTGCAATTTCAGAGTTTAGTTTCTGTTATTAGATTTGTATTTGTTGTGATTTTCTGCTTTTCTTTTCCAGCATTAGGAACCAAAAAGTCAGTGGTAATGTGACAGTGAGGACTGAGGAGCCACTGGGCTGATTCACTTTTTGCCAGTGATGTGAACTAAATGAGTTAGTTCACTTTGAAGATAATTTTAAACTAATCATTCATGAACTACACATCACTAGCGGGAGTGCTTTTAGAAGTGTCCGTATCTTGCCCATAGTAGGCTCTACTGGCTGGGAAGGGGCTTGTGGCTCTGGAGTGGTAGTCAGCCAGCATGGGTCTGTGAAGGACAGTTGCGAGCAGAACACTGCTAAATTACCTTAGCTCAGTATGTGTTCATTACTACTCTGTTGCACACCCGGGAGTGCAGGTACTGGCTTAGGAGATGCCGCCATGATGTCCACCTCTGGCAGTGGTGTTAGCGCTTCATTACACAGAAATATTCTGATGGATGGCGAAGAAGGTTTCACCACTGGGAGAGGAGGTCATCTCCACTTCAATGGCATCCCTAAGAGGGCTGGAAGTCCAGGTTTTCAGGGTAAGTTCTACTGTATAGGCACAGCGCTCTGGAGCAGTGGTGCCTCCCGCTGCCATGTCAAAGCCACACCCCCTTTCTCTTTGGCATTGTGATTTGTGGGTTATGGCCTTGCCCTGGAGCTGAATAAGGAAACTAATGGCTGTGCATTCAATATAATAAAGTAGAAACATTTAAAGAATAAATCTACCTTATAAGACTGAGATTAACTTTCTGTTCATTGAATTTTGGTGGCACTGAATGATTATTATAAACAAAAAGAAAAAGAGAGAACCATGCTGAGGTTTTTTTTATCCTGTAAAACAAAAAAACTGATTCTTACTCGACAAATTCATAGAAACTGATGTATTTTTGCAGCTGTATGCAGCCAATAGAAATGATTGAATTCCATCAGAGGATCCTTTGTTAAAGATTCGGGCTACATCCTTGCTCTTTGTAGTGCAACTTTGGCCCCTCTGCCACATAGGAAGACACCAGTATTAAAAAAGGCACATGGTAAGTGGCGGAGCCCTATTATAGCTTCTGCATTGGGGATTAAAGGTTATGCCTCGGGGGGGAAAACTTATTCAGGGAACCAAGAATTTTGCATTATACCACAAATTTGTCCAGTCATCTGTCTTCAAGCTAAAGTGTACTCAATGTGTAAAAAGTTTAATTGAGCGAATCAAAGCATTTACTTTGTCAATATTTCATTTTAGTTAAAGGGGTTTTCTCATCTCATAAAGTGGTGACATATGGTTAATGCTATCACTTTCTAAACAGTGGAAGTCCGACTGCTGACCCACACTGAGAATGAAGGGGCCACAGTGTTGGTTTAGAGTTGTGTCTCCTTAACAGTCTTTCTCTTTCACTACACCACAGTGTCATTCACAGTTGCAAGCACTGCTGTGCAGCAAAAAAAACATTGAAGGGAATGCAGTGCTAAACCAGCGCTGCAGCCCCTTTACTCTCTGTATTAGTATATGCCATCACTTTATTAAAAGGAAAAACCCCTTTAGGCCGGGTTCCCACCAGTCGGATATGCTGCATAAAAACTGTGCAGTGTATCCGACCTGGAAACCGCAGCACTTTCCGTCCGAAAAACCAAATTGTGGTGTGGTTTTTCAAATGAAATTTCCACTGCGAAAAGCAGCGCTGTGGAAAAAAAGCCGTTCATACTTACCCCCTCCCTCTTCTCTACGTGTGGTCTGGCCTCCCTGGATGACGTTGGCCTGTGATTGGCTGCAGCGCTCACATGGGATACAACGTCATACCAGGAGGCCGGACTGCAGGAAGAAGGAAAGAGTTCTGGGTAAGCATGATTTATTTATTTTTCAGGAGTTGTGATTTTTGCGGCAGAATCCCTGTGATTCCGCCACAAAAGTCGCAACACTGGCTTTCTGTTGCGGGTTTTGCATCCCCATTTAATTCAATGGGGAAAACCCGCAACAGAAAAGCAACAAATAATGCAGCGTAAATTGACATGCTGCGGATTTAAATTCCGCACCACAGGTCAATTTGTTATTAATTTGGATTTTTTTAACGCAGTGTGGGCATGAGATTTTTCAAATCTCATCCACTTTGCAGCTAGTGTAAATGCTGCGGAATTTCCACACAGAATTCCGTTGGGGAAATTCCGCAGCATTTACGCTAAGTGGGAACCCAGCCTTAAACATAAAAAAAACTGTTCAACATTCAATAACATCGGGACATCTGAAAACTCTAATTTCTTCAGACATTTACAGAAATAAATTAATTTTCTACAGTTAAATTAAAATTCCACATAATGTTTTTGAAAAGATGTTTAAAGTGAGATAATAGTAAATTATCCAGCAATCAAGAGTTATATCCATATGGGGACCCACAGATATACTTACCATAAGCAATATGAACCATACTGTAAATATCCGTAAGATAGAAACAATAATGTAACTGAACAACTGTGATTAGTAACACTGTAATGTGACCGTAGATTACTAACCAGTTATTTCATTCTGCGAAGATAAAAGCAATCTAGTAATTAATAACAAATCACTACTAATATATTTATAAATCTGTAAATTCTATACAGTACTGAGGTGTTCACCCATGTGCACTAGGTGGCTCCATAGTATATATTTTATGAGACATCAGAAAAAGCTCTATTATACATTTAAAACATTATACATTTTCGGAATGAGTTCATTTATAAAATTCCTTTGATACCTTTTTCAATTTGTCACTTCAATTGGAGGTCATTCAGGGAGGAATTAATTACTCCTACTTTGATATCAGAATCAGTTCCATTGAAAAATAATATTAAAAAAGTTGGAAAGCAGAAATTAATTTACTAGCGGCAAAGTGAAAACTACTTAAATGTTTAAGATAAATGGAAGCAATTTATCGACATAAAAGTTGTCCTTTTTGTATTTTCAACAGGTATGTTAACATCTCAGTACAAACAGTAAAGAAATACATTACAGGAGTCTAAATAATCAGGAAATGATTTGGTTGTTTACATCTAAGTAATTCAATAAAGAAATGATATGAAAACATATCCAGTGTTATTTGATCTATGTGAAAACACAACATAGACATACACATACATTTTAGGGTGTGTTCACATCAGCGTTCGGTTTCCGTTGATGGGTTCCGTCAGACCTTTCCGTCGGAGGAACCCATCAACGGAAAGGCAAACAAAAACCAAAGCTTCTGTTTGCATTACCATTGATGGTTTCTTGTTTGTCTCCGTTCCGTAAGGTTTCTGTTTGACTGCGCTATTGATTCCATAAAAAAACGGTTATATGAACAGGCCCTTAAGGAAGGTCCCACCACAGATATGTGAACTTCAGGAACACGGAATGAGAAAATTATCATGATTTAAAGGGGTTATTTGTGAGTACACTGCTAATATACATTCCGGTCTCCCATTGCGCTGATTATGAGATTTGAATAGATTTTTATATCGATGGCGGGGGACCTGAAGTTTTGAGGCAAAGTCTATTTTCATGATGACATGACTCTTCGTCATGTTACCGGCCCCGCTGTACTCTATGTAATCACTGCTCTAGTACATAGAAGTACAGCAGGGCCGGTAACATGATGAAAACTTGTGTCATCATGAAGAAAGACTGTGCCACTAGACTTCCTGTCCCCCGCCATAAACATATACCATATGGACACTCTTTTGGCGTACTGCTGGCTAATCAAAATCTGTGGGTACATTAGACATATACAGTTAAGTCCAAAATTATTTGGACAGTGACACAATCTTCATGATTTGGGCTCTGAATGCCACCACATTGGATTTGAAATGAAACAACTGAGATGCAATTGAAGTGTAGACTTTCAGGTTTAATTCAAGGAGTTGAACAAAAATATCCTGTGAAACGTTTAGGAATTGCAACCATTTTTCTACATAGCTCCTCATTTCAGGGGCTCAAAAGCAATTGGACAAATTAACAATTACGATAAATAAAATGTTTTTTTTTAATACTTTGTAGAGAATCCTTTGCAGGCAATGACTGCCTGAAGTCTGGAACCCATGGACATCACCAAATGCTGGGTTTCCCCCTTTGTGATGCTTTGCCCGGCCTTTACTGAAGCGGTCTTCAGTTGTTGCTGGTTTGTGGGTATTTCTGCCTTAAGCTTTGTCTTAAGCAAGTGAAATGCATCTCGATCGGGTTGATATCTGGTGATTGACTTGGCCATTGCAGAATATTCCAGTTCTTTGCCTTAAAAAACTCCTGGGTTGCGTTCACAGTATGTTTTGGGTCACTGTCCATCTGTACTGTGAAGCAACGTCCAATAAACCTTGCTGCATCTGGTTGAATCTGGGAAAGTATATCCCTTAACACTTCAGAATTCATCCGGCTGCTTCGGTCTTCAGTCACATCATCAATAAACACTAGTGACCCAGTGCCTTTGGCAGCCATGCATGCCCATGCCATCACACTGCCTCCACCATGGTTTTACAGAGGATGTTGTGCGCTTTGGATCATGAGCCGTTCCAAGACTTCTCCATACATTCTTCCCCTCATCCTTCTGGTACAGATTGATCTAGTTTCATCTGTCCAAAGAATGCTGTTCCAGAACTGGGCAGCTTCTTTAGATTATGTTTGGCAAAGTCTAATCTGGCCTTTTTTGAGGCTGATTAACGGTTTTCACCTTGTGGTGAACCCTCTGTATTTGCTCTCATGAAGTATTCTCTGTATGATAGACTTAGGTACTGATACATCTACTTTCACGATAGTGGTTTTCACTTGGGTAGATGTTATGAAGGGGTTTTTCTTCACCATGGAATGGTTTCTGCGATCATCCACCACTGTTGTCTTCCGTGGACGTCCAGGCCTTTTGGAGTTCACGAGATCACCGGTGCGCTCTTTTTTTTTCAAGAATGTACCAAACTGTTGATTTGGCCACCCCTAACATTTGTGCTATCTCTCTGATGGATTTCTTCATTTTTTCAGCTTAACGATGGTCTGTTTCACTTGCATTGAGAGCTCCTTTGACTTCATGTTGTGGGTTCACAGCAACAGCTTCCAAATGCAAATGCCACTCCTGGAATCAACTCCAGACATTTTACCTGTTTAATGATGGATTAACGAGGGAATAGCCTATGCAGCCCATTAAATAGCTTTTGAGATAATTGTCCAATTACCTTTGGTCCCTTGAAAAAGAGGCAGCTACATATTAAAGAGCTGTATTTCCTAAACCCTTCCTCAAATTAGGATGTGAATACCCCCAAATTAAATCTCAGAGTCTGCACCTTAGGCCCATATTTATTATATCACTGTATATTCAATATGTTTTGGTAAACAGCTAAAATGCTGAAACTTATGTCCCCGTCCAAATAATTCTGGACCTAACTGTATGTTGAAAGAATTTCCAACCGTACTGTGTGTGCCGAATTTGGACCCCAAAAAAATGTACGTACATAACGACACTAAATAAAAATGTCCTTTAAAAATGCATGTGGAATTGCCCTAAAAAAATGCATGTTACATTAATAAAAACACGTTTACAATAGTTTTTTCATTTAGTTTAAAACTTCAGACAAAAACCCTGTCTAAAAGGCCTAACAGGTTTTTAAAAAAAATAGTTTTCTAAACCTGCCAACTGCTTTATACAAAGCTCGTGTCTAGCATTTTCAACTGCAAGGAAAAACGCATGTAAAAACGCCATCATTTTTCAAATGTAACATGCATTTTTTATTACGGTTTTACATGTGTTTTTTGTTGTATTTTTTATTTAGCATCCATGTGTTTTTTTCTGTGAAATACGCTAGAACACTATACCTTTTGTAGCGTTTAAACCCCCACCGCCCCCCCCCCCAAAAAAGAAAGAAAACGCTGCAAAAAGGCCACAATCCAGAACGCTGTGTATGTAGGCTCTCTCATATTTCACCATAGACTTTAAAGTAACATCTGACCACAGCATTTTATGGGGGAATAAAAATTCTGATAATACAGTATAGTGTTGACTAAAAGCAAAAACATTTATGGACAGTGATTCTCACTTAAATTAGGATCAGGTTTCTGGCTAACATGTAGGCATCAAATGAAGAATTGTCTCTGTTTGTTATCTGGGACAACACCCAAATGATGCACACAAAAGATTCATACATGCATGTCCAAATAATCACATTGCACAGTATTGTCATTCTGCCTAAAACGAGTAATTGGTGTTGGCATCTTTATATACCAATAGACTGTCATTAAGAGAATATTAGTGTTTATAATGAACCATTGCCACCTGTTTTTATAAGTGTTATCATTTTCATGTTATTAGTCAGTATTTTAAATGTTTACAACACCACTGTTAACCCCTTCGGTTCCAGTCCAGTTTTGGCCTTCAGGAACTGAAGATATTTAGTATTTTTACCTTTCCAAATTTTAGTCATAACTTTTGTTTACCTTTACTCAGATATAACTTTATCTGGTCTTGTTTTTTTGTGGGATGAGTTATCCTTTTGTAAGGACAACATTCTTGGGTACACATACAGTATGTTAGCATTTAAAGGTGACAGCAGCCATGACTAAGGACGCAGCCAGCGTCAGAAACGCGTAGGCACCGCTCAAATTGCTGTATCATCCCTCTATTTTGTACTTGGGAATTTACTCATATTTCACCGCACTTGTTTTTTATCTTTCGCTAATAAAACTTGGAAGAAGATTCCTATATTTTAAACAGACTCAAACCATCTCATCGCTGGATCCAATTTCCTGTTTTCTCCTATGCCTATACGTGTGCCGACACGGGGATCCGTGCGTGAGTGACTCTGTATATCTACATAAAGGTGAGCTGGAGGAACCCTCCTATTTTTTCCATTTAAAGGTAGTCTGTCACCAGAAATGTACCTATCAAGTTAGCTACAGAGTAAGGGCTTATTTACACGAACGTGTAATACGTCCGTGCAACGCGCGTGATTTTCACACGTGTCGCACGGACCTATATTAGTCCATCGGGCCGTGCAGACAGTCCGTGATTTTCACGCAGCGTATGTCCGCTGCGTGAAACGCACGACATGTCCTATATTTGTGCGTTGCTCGCACATCGCGCACCCATTGAAGTTAATGGGTGCGTGAAAATCACGCGCACCACATGGAAGCACTTCCGTGGGATGCGCGTGTTTTGCGCAAGAGCAGTCAAAAGTATGTTTGGAAACAGAAAAGCACCACGTGCTTTTCTGCTTGCAAACATCCAAACAGAGTGTCATAATGATGGCGGCTGCGCGAAAATCATGCAGCCGCACATCCTATATGATGACACACGGAGCTGTGAAGTGCCTTTTGCGCACGCAAAACGCCGCATTTTTTGCATGCGCAAAAATGCACACGCTCGTGTAAATTCCCCCTAATAGAGTGTAGGCTCACCTGAATCTAACGTTATTTTCCTTTTTCACATGGGTGCCCCCTTTGCAGAGAAAATCACTTTATTCAATATTTGCAAATTAAAATTTTGGAACAACGAGTGCAGCATATTTGCTCCAAAATGCTCTGTCTTCTATCCACAGTCCATCCCTCCTCCCTACTTTCATTGATTGACATGGGCCAATGTAATAGCCAAGTTCACGCCAGACCACGTTGTCTCCAGAATGTGTGCACAGCTATGCTTCATACTCGGCACATGCCCAGTACACCCTTGATGTTTCACCAGTCTAAATCGGCAGTACTATGCATGCTCCCAAAAATTTATAAAAGCTAAATAAGAAATTATATAAAATTCCAAAATTGTGCCATTGAAAAATACAAATCATCTCGAAAAAAAAACAGGCTCTTATATAAAAACATTGTGTAAAGGATCTGCCAGACACAGCTTCTGTGTCGACGCCCGTGGTTAGTCAGTCTGCACCTGCTCCTAAGTCTGATAGAGTGACTCCTTCTTCTACCACTCAGGCTGGGAGGCTGAGGAGTGGGAGAGCCTACCACAGCCTGGCCAGACGGAGCTAGCTCCCGCCCTATGGCTATTTATACCTTCATTTCCTGCTTCTCCTTTGCCTGTGATTCTGCTTTTTTCCTGGCTCTGCTGCTGCTTCTTGTACTATTTGTCCTCTGCTTCATATTGACCCTGGCTTTACGGACTAGTCTCTTGCTCTGCGTTTGGTACCTCATACACTCCTGGTTTGACTCGGCTCATTCACTACTCTTGTAGCTCACAGTGTTGCCGTGGGCATTTGCCCCTTTTCCCTTAGCTTCTTTGTACTCTTGTTTGTCTGTCGTGCACATAGTGAGCGTAGGGACCGTCGCCCAGTTGTACGCTGTCGCCTAGGATGGGCCGTTGCAAGTAGGCAGGGACTGAGTGGCGGGTAGAATAGGGCTCACCTGTCTGTTTCCCCAACCCGACATTACATAATCACAGGCCCATATACCTTTTCTACCCTGGTCCCTGACACACTATGGACCCCCTTGAGACCCTGGCTCAGCAAATGCAGGGCCTCTCCCTACAGGTCCAAGCCCTGACTCAGAGTGGCAACCTGCATGATGCTACCCTGGTAGTGCCCCCCACCTCACCTCTTGAACCCCACCTCAAGTTGTCTGACCGGTTCTCAGGTAAGACTTTTTTCTCCTCTATTTACGTCTAAAGCCCCACTCCTCAGGTTTTTTTTTCTACTCTCGGGCTCATATATGACGAGACTGACAAGACTGCCATTGCCGAGAGTCAGCTGGTGACCTTACGTCAGGGTAAGAGACCCATTGAGGAGTACTGTTCTGACTTCAGGAAGTGGTGTGTAGCTTCTCGGTGGAATGTCCCTGCCTTGAGGTGCCAGTTTAGATTGGGTCTGTCAAATACCCTGAAGGACCTGTTAGTTAGCTATCCCTCTTCTGACTCTCTAGATCAGGTAATGGCTTTAGCAGTACGCCTTGACCGACGTCTCAGGGAACGACGACTTAAACGTTTTTGTGCCTTCTCCTCTGGCTCCCCCATGATGGCTCCCGAGGTGCCGTTGCTTCGTTCTTCCACGGAAAACTCGGATGAACCTATGCAACTCGGGGCCTCCGTGTCTCCCCATCAACGTAGAGAGTTCCGCAGGAAGAATGGTCTCTGCTTCTACTGTGGGGATGATAAGCATCAAGTGAACAACTGTCCTAGGCGTAAGAATAAGCAGCCGGAAAACTTCCGCTCCTAAGTGATTATCGGGGAGGTCGCTTAGGCGCACAGGTATTTCCCGTATACATGAAACCTAATAAGATCTTGCTTCCCTTTCAGGTCTCTTTTGGTGGTAGGTCTGCTACCGGCAATGCCTTCGTGGATTCAGGGTCTTTTGCTAATATTATGTCTGTGGAATTTGCTATGTCTCTAGCTATGCCATTGATTGAATTGCCTAAACCTGTCCCGGTAGTGGGTATCGACTCCACTCCTCTTGCTAATGGTTATTTTACACAGCATACCCCTGTTTTTGAACTCCTTGTTGGCTCCATCCATTTGGAGCAGTGCTCTGTACTGGTGATGCAGGGATTATCGTCCGATTTGGTTTTAGGCCTACCCGGGTTGCAGATGCATAATCCCACATTTAACTGGATGAATGCATGACGTCATGTTTTTCTGTTAATTTTATTTCTCTCCCTGAGGAGGTGAACACTCTACCTGAGTTTATTCAGGACTTCGATGATGTTTTTTTCTAAAAAGGCCTCCGAAGTGTTACCTCCTCATAGGGAGTACGATTGCGCAATCGATTTGGTACCAGGGGCTAAGCTCCCTAAGGGTAGGATATTTAATCTCTCTTGTCCCGAACGTGAAGCCATGAGAGAGTATATCCAGAAATGCCTGGCCAAGGGTTACATTCGCCCCTCTACTTCTCCGGTAGGTGCTGGCTTCTTCTTCGTAGGGAAGAAGGATGGTGGTCTTAGGCCTTGAATAGATTACCGAAACTTGAATAAGGTCACTGTAAGGAACCAGTATCCCCTTCCGTTGATTCCTGATCTCTTCAATCAGGTTCAGGGGGCCCAATGGTTCTCTAAGTTTGATCTACGGGGGGCTTATAACCTTATCCGCATCAAAGAGGGGGATGAGTGGAAGACTGCGTTTAACATGCCCGAAGGTCATTTCGAATACCTCGTCATGCCCTTTGGGTTGTGTAATGCTCCCGCGGTATTCCAGAATTTCATAAATTAGATTTTAAGAGACTGCCTGGGGGTATTTGTTGTAGTGTACCTTGATGACATACTTGTGTTTTCCAAGGACTGGTCCTCCCACATTGAGCATGTCAGGAAGGTGCTCCAAGCCCTTCGGGAAAACAAACTGTTTGCTAAAACCGAAAAATGTGTGTTTGGGGTGCAAGAGATACCATTTTTGGGTCAAATCCTCACTCCTCATGAATTCCACATGGACCCTGCCAAGGTTCAGGCTGTGGCTGAATGGGTCCAACTTGCCTCCCTGAAGGCGTTACAGTGCTTCCTGGGGTTTGCTAATTATTACAGGAGATTTATTGCTAACTTCTCGGTCATCTCTAAGCCTCTTACGGATCTCACTCGCAAAGGTGCTGATCTCCTCCACTGGCCTCCTGAGGCGGTCCAGGCATTTGAGGTCCTTAAGAAGTGCTTTTTCTCGGCCCCAGTGCTGATTCAGCCTAACCAAATGGAGCCGTTCATCGTGGAGGTTGACGCCTCCGAGGTGGGAGTGGGTGCTGTCTTGCCCCAGGGTACCTGGTCCCTCACCCATCTCCGTCCCTGTGCCTACTTCTCCAGGAAGTTCTCACCCACTGAGAGTAACTATGCCATTGGCAACCGCGAACTCTTAGCCATTAAATGGGCTTTCGAAGAGTGGCGCCACTTCCTGGAGGGGGCTAGGCACCAGGTAACGGTCCTTACCGACCACAAGAATCTGGTTTTCCTAGAATCTGCCCGGAGGCTAAACCCGAGAAAAAGCTCGATGGGCGTTATTTTTTACTGGATTCAACTTTTTGGTCACCTATAGGGCTGGGTCTAAAAATATTAAAGCTGATGCACTGTCGCGTAACTTCATGGCCAGCCCTCCTTCGGAGGAAGATCCTTCTTGTGTTTTGCCCCCAGGTATAATAATCTCCTCTGTTGATTCTGACCTAGTCTCCGAAATTGCGGCTGATCAAGGTTCAGCTCCCGGGAACCTCAAGGAGAATCATGACTCTGCACTATCTGGCCATCCAGGCATCCTGGGTACCAAGCACCTCATTGCCAGAAACTATTGGTGGCCTGGGTTGCTTAAAGACGTTAAGGCCTACGTCGCCGCTTGTGAAATTTGTGCTAGGTCTAAGACTCCCAGGTCCCGACCAGCGGGCTTACTACGTTCTTTGCCCATTCCCCAGAGACCTTCGACCCATATCTCCATGGATTGTATCACCGATCTGCCTCCATCTCAAGGCAAGTCGGTGGTGTGGGTTGTAGTAGACCGCTTCAGTAAAATGTGCCACTTTGTGCCCCTCAAGAAACTACCCAATGCTAAGACGTTATGTGTTTTTAAGCATTTTTTTAAAATAACTTAAACATTTTAACTGGTTCCCGACCGCTGGCTGCATTTTTACATCCAGTGGTCAGGGTCCTTAAAGGGAATGTGTCGCTAGAAAAAAAATGTATTTTTATTTATTTAAACAGTTAGTGTATAAATGATTAAACATTGTTCTAATTTTTTTTATTTTTTCACGAGTCAGGAAATATTATAAATTAGATTCTAATTTATAACATTTCCCTGTGCTGGTCACTAGAGGGAGCAATTCCCAAAATTGCAGCATTGACATGTGGTAAAGCAACCACATTGCTTTATGCTGCAAAATTTGAGAAGACACACTCGCTCTAGCGTCCTCAAATAATCCCCCCTCCTTTATCCTGGCTAGTGGCAGGAGAAAGGAGGGGATTGAATGTTCAAACCTTCTACACTGTGTGTCGCCATTTTTTGAGTGAATACACAGTGTTGTAGGCTTACATACAGTGGTAATCACACAGTAAAGCACAAACAAACACAGACATAACTTACCTGCTCCTGCCGCCGCCGCTCACTCCGGTCCGACCGCTCCGTCTGCTCCCTCCGCTCCTAGTGCTTGCTTCAGAACACATGTCCGGAATCCGCGACCAGAAGTAGTAATCTTACTGTCCGGCCGTGGCTTCCGGTCCACAAGAAGATGGCGCCGGATGTCGCTCGGCCGAAGACCTTCCATTTGGACTGTGTGGCATGCGTCGTTCCCACACAGACGGCATACAACATAGTGAATGCGAACGGCTCCCGTTCGCATTCTCTATGGGGATGTATGTGCCGTAGTCCATGTCTGTATGTGTCGTTAATTGACACATACAGAGATGGAAAAAAAAATGGCATCCCCCATAGAGAAGAAAAAGTTAGAAAATAAAAAAAGTAAAACACAAACACACAAATAAATAAAAAATGTTTTAATAAAACACTAAAAGCAAATTGATATAAAAATTATTTTTTTTCGCGACACCCTTCCTTTAAAACCTGAGCCATAGACTTTTTACGGCTCGAGTTTTAACTTGCTGCCTGCGAGATCGGCAGCTGAATGTCGGGTCTCCGGCTGTCAGTGACTGCCGGGGACCCTGAGGAGAGGATAGGAGCAGCTTTCGCTGCTTCTGTCTTCACCGATGTCTTTTTACACAGCGCTCAATGAACGCTGTGTATATGAATAGAGACAGCAGCAGCGGCGCTGTCTCTATTCCTCCCGGTGATCATGTGACTGGTCACATGATCGCCGGGTGCCGTTACTGACAGACTGCTGCTGGGTCTTACAAGACCAAGCACAGCCCTATTAGTGACAATCGTCACTATGAGAGGGCTGATTTCCCCTGTAACTGGGGCTGCTGTGCAGCTCCAGTTACAGTGGAAAAACATGGTGTAAAAGAAAGAAAAAATATATATAAAAGTTCCCCAAAGGTCTTTTTTGACCTTTGAGGGACAGACCATAGTAATAAAAAAATAGTAAAGTAAAGTGCAAAAAAAAATTAAATAATAAATAATAAATACACATAAAATACCCACCCCAAAAAAAAATGTTCCCCCCCACCAATCATTGTTGTAACGCTAGCGCTGACCCAATTACCCTAATATAGACATGTAATATATTAAAATTTACGGTAGACAATGACAATCACATTGTCATTGTCACATTGTCTATTTTAGGGTAAAACTATGTTATTACCCAAAAAAAATTGGTGAAACGTAAAAAAGCTTATTTTTTTACTATTATTTTTAAACTTTATGAATAAAAATTCTAAAATAGCAAAAAAGGTGTGTATAAAAATGATAAAAAAAGAAGCCTGCATTGTCTACGGAAAAAAACGTCGCAAAAATCACGTTGTTAGCCCAAAAAATAAAAAAGTTATAGCCATTTAACTAACACGTGCTAAAAAGGGCTAAACGGTGTCTGGTCCTGAAGGCGCAAAATAGCCCGGTCCTGAACTGGTTAAACAGTTTTTCAGATGCAGCCTATGTATTCTCTATTTTCTGTAAGTGAACTGAACTTATAGCTTGTTTTTTGTGGGACGAGCTGTAGTTTTTAGGGGAAACATTTTGGGGTACATATTTGTACTTTTTGATCATTTTTTATAATTTTTTTTGTGGAAGACTAGGTGACCAAAAAAGAGCAATTCTGGCGGTTTTATTTTTATTTTTTTACAGCGTTCACACTGCGGGTTAAATAACATTATATTAGAATAGTTTGGACTTTTACGGATGTGACGATACCAATTATGTTTTGTTAAATTACTTTGGGGAAAAATGGGAAAAGTTTTTTTTAAAAACTTTAAATATTTATTTTTGTATATTAAAATATCCCTTTATTAATTTTTTTTTTTACATTTTCCATTAGTCCCCCTAGGGGACTTAAACTAGCGATCGTTGGATCAATTGCACAATATACTGCAAAACTTATGTATTGCAGTATCTATTTTTTTTTTACCAGCTCCTATGTAGCCCTGCCTTTGGCATGGCTTAATAAGAGCACAAAGCTGGCAGACATGGGGGCAACCATTAGGCCCCCAGGCTGACATAAATTCTATCAGCAACCCGCAATCACGTTGCTGGGGGCTGATGGGCTGTTGAAGGAGGCCACTCACCTCAAGCTCTCTCTTGAATTCTCAGATTTCTCTGAGTTTGTGGGTGGAGCCTAACTGATGTCTGCCATACAGTGCACGCATAGAGAAGAGAACATCCGGCTCTCCCATCTCTCTGTAGTATATCCTCAGAAACAGCAACATGGAAAACATTATACTGCATTACAGAGCAGTGTATCTGTGAATTCAGCACTGGGGTAAGATAGAACACCTACTAGAAGCTGCAGCAGCTTCTCTGTGGGTCTCCCTCTGTCTTTCTTTCACTCTGCTCCTGCGCTTTCCTCCCCTTCACCTCTCCATAGACTTCTATGGGCAGCATGCAACCTGAACCCTTACTAAATTGATAATCTGTCTCGTCTCTCAAGACAGATTTGGTAGTATATTAAGAATGAGTGAATAGTGGTGGGGGGGGGGGGGTTCTGATAAGTGAAAAAAAACGAGATATATTGCAAAGTTTCTTATATTCACTTGTACTATTGATTTAGACAAAGTCTGTTGAAAGGTTGCCATTTAAGCACTTTTATGTTTACTATATGTCATTGAGAAGGGCAGTTTCGGGCATATGACATACTGTATAACACTTTTGTAACCTTGCCGTAAGATTGGAAAACATAATTAGGTTCTAACAAAGAAAATGCACATGCCAATCAGCTCAACAGTAGTGAGGTCACACGGGTGCAGGAATGCAGGAGAGTGGGGTTCCAAGTGATATATTGAAGTAAAAGAGAAGACTATCCAGCAACTCCATGTGATAAAAAAAGATTCCTGTTGAAACATAACAACTTATTTTTCGTTTAGCAACATTTTTTATTTACAAATATGTGGAGCTTCATTGGATGTGAAATTCTCACCAGCATTAGCAAATATTTACATGGCCTGGTGGGAATGTGAATATAATACATTTTTTGACTGCATCATTTGGTATAGTCACTACATCGACGATCTGATCCTCATTTGGCGGTCCGATGTTCCAACCATACCGAACATTGTCAGACATTTAAAGGAAAATACTCTGAAACTGAAATTTACCTTGGCCTTTCAGCCTAAACAGATTGCTTTAATAGATTTGATCCTCGAGGGGTATGCTGTCACTTCCACAGTTTCTACTAGGACCTACAGGAAGAAGGTTTCTGGGAATACAGTGCTTAATGCCAATTCCTGTCATCCACATCATACCGTCAAGGCTATCCCTGTTGGGGAGCTGACTAAAGCCAGGAGGAACTGTTCGACGAATAGCGTGTAACATATGGGAGGGGGTTTAGGATGGTTACTGTCCTGCAGAGGAAATTGCGCAGCAAGAGCTTCAGATGACACAGGTATAAGATGCTGACCAGAACTTTACTCCAACAGAGGCACGATCTTCACGGTTACAAAATTTGGTACATAAGCTTCACGGTTTCAATAATAAATAGGCTCTACACTAGGCAGTTGCTGATTTAACTGGTGAGAACGGGACATCGTGTTGGCTAATGGTTCATTCTCAAGTTAAAATTGTGGTGCAGGGGATCTTTGTTCTCATATCAAGTGCTGAGCTAGCAATATGCCATTCAGCCTAGCAATACATAGTCTTTTTGGTGGATCAGTCACTTGGTAGATTGCGCCCTACCTGGCAATCTCAACTGGCAGCTCCCGCCCCACTCAGCTAATCCAATCTGGCAGCTCTCGCCCTGCCCGGCTATCAAATCTGGCAGCTCTAATCCTGCCTGGCTATCCAACAGTGGCTCATGCCCCGCTCGGCAAATCCACCCACTTTGTACTGACTTCTTTCTCCCGCTCCTGCTTATTCCACACGCATCACTCTTTCTGTCTCCCTCCCCCAGCATTCACCAACTGTCACCACATAAAAAAATTATTTTCTTTTAACCCCTTAGTGACCAGCCTATTTTAAACCTTGATGACCAAGCTATGTTTTACGTTTTTCCACGTTTTACCTTTTTTATTTATTGCGTCGACATAGCTAAATTTACTTTACACCGTTTACCGTGTGGTATGAATAACATAATAACTTTATTCAGTGGGTCGTTATGATTGCGACGATACCAAATTTATATGGTTTTCTTATGTTTTACTACTTTTAAACAGTACAAACACTTTTTTTTCAAAATTTTATTTTTGTGTCTCCATATTTGAAGAGCCATAACTTCTGTATTTTTCTGCCGATGCAGCTGTATTTTTTTTTGCAGGACGACGTGTAGTTTCTATCAGTACCATTTTCAAGTACATGCGACTTTTTGATCACTTTTTATAAAAAATTTTGAAGATAAGATGAACAGAAAACAGCAATTCGGGTATTATTATTATTTTTTATTTTATTTTTTACAGCGTCTGCCGAGCAGGTTAAATAACATGATAGCTTTGTAGTTGGGGTGTTACGGATGCGGCAATACCAAATATGTGTAACTTTTTTTTTTTTCATAATAAAGCATTTTGTAAGGAGAAAAATAGTGTTTTTCATTTTTTTTAACAAATTTATTTATTAATAACTTTATTAAACTTTTTTTTTACTTTTTTTTTTCGTCCGATCGCTTTTATAATGCACTGCAATACTTCTGTATTGCAGTGTATTACTGCCTGTCCGTTTACAACAAACAGGCATCTGCTATGTCATGCCAAAGGCATGGCCTAGCAGGCGTTCACTGCAGGCAGACCTGGGGGCCTTTATTAGGCCCCCAGCTGCCATAGAAGACACTGGTATCCTTGCTATTGAGCGCCGCATCTGAGGGGTTAAACAAGCAGATTTCGATCCGTCTAAATGCATCGAGTAGCTGAGAACAGGGAGCTGAGAACAGGGTGTTTTAACTGCTCCCAGCGCCATAGATTTATTCTGATGCAGCGCCGTGAAAAGGCGTATGCATCAGAATAAAGCCCGTTAGTGGCCGCCGTGAAAAGGCGTATTGGCGGTCACTAACTGGTTAAAGACTAGGCTCCTCCCATTTTTTTTAAAAGGAGCCACACGCCACAACTGACCTCTGACGCTAATGAGCCTTCACAGAGTCCCGTCTATACAAAATATATAGTGCATTATGGAAAATAATCTATTCTCCTAATACAAATGCAATTGCATTACATAATCATAACATTAGGTGCTTAATATATATACATAAGTGGGTTCAGGGCACACCGTACAAGCGCTTTCCATTTGGAATCTGCCACTGTCTGCAACTGCCTCCGCTAACAGAAATACCCCAAATGGACCTTAAAGGGAGGTATGGACATTGTGCCACAAAAGGAACTATTGTCCCCTGAGATGGGAGAAATTGGAAAAATATATAAATACCTGTGTTGGTGAAAAACAGTTTAGCCGTACATTTAATTAGATTAAGAATATTCTTTTGAAATACTTACCTGTATTATATCAGGATGTCACATTATCCCATATTCTAACAAAAGGTTGTAGGGTTGTGTCCAGAAGTTCCCCGCAGTCGACTGTGCTATTGATTCCATCGAAAAAACGAAAACCTGCCGGAATAGTAACAAACGTTTGACTTTCTGTTCAGGGGTTAACCCAACGGAAACCTTCAAAGGAACCCCTCAATGGAAAGCCAACGCCGATGTGAACAGGCCCTAAGAAATATGCAAAAGGATGCTTTGATGTGTCATATAAACTTTACAATAACAAAACGTCTGCTGTTCACAAATTATTATTATTTCAACTGACTTTTTCATAATTATTTACATCATAAAATTCATGTTACTGACTTAAAAATGATCAGCAGATTTTATGATAAGAATGTTGTGGTCGTGTCCACGTACATCCTGGTTTCAATGTTAATTTGCATTTTTATCTAAAATCAAATTGTACTTCCTCTACATAAGATAACAAACGTAGATTTCTTGTGAAGCAAACAACTACAGGGGACAATATCTTGAGTTTTATTTTATCAAAAAAATAAACCTTAACCCCTTAGTGACCAGCCCATTTTAGGCCTTAATGACCAAGCTATTTTATTCGTTTTTCTATAGTCGCATTCAAAGAGCTATAACGTTTTTATTTTTTAGTCTACATAGCTGTATAAGGTCTTGTTTTTTGTGTGATTAGTTGTGCTTTTTAATAGCACCATTTTTGGGTACATATAATTTTTATATTAACTTTTATTAACCTTTTTGGGGGGATTATAACAAAAACCTGAAATTCCGCCATTGTTCTATGCGTTTTTAAATTGACGTCGTTCATTATGCAACGTAAATAACATGTTACCCTTATTCTATGGGTCGGTACAATTACGGCGATACCACATATGTAGAGGTTTTTTTATGTTTTACGACTTTTGCACAATAAAAACTCTTTTGAACTAAAATTATTTGTTTTTGCATCGTCGCATTGCAAGAGCTGTAATTTTTTTATTTTTCCATCAATGTAGTGATTTTTTGGGCTTGTCTTCTGCGGGACAAGACGTAGTTTTGAATGGTACTGTTTTGGGGTGCATGGGACTTATTGATTCATTTTTATTATGACTTTTTTGGGGGGCAATGGAAAAAAATTGCAATTTCGCCATGGTTTTTTGCGTATTTTTTTTACGGTGTTCACCTTGTGGTTTAAATGACATATTAACTTTATTAATGGAGTCATTACGGTCGCGGCGATACCACATATGTGTACTTTTTTTTTTTTTTTACACTTTTACTAAATAAAACCAGTTTTTATGGAAAAAAATGATTTTATTTATTTTTTTACTGTACTTTTTATTAATAATCTTTATTTCACTTTGATGACTTATTTTATTAGTCCCACTAGGGGACTTTACTGTGCGATGTTCCGATCGCTGCTATAATGCTTTGGTATACTTCGTATACCAGAGCATTATTGCCTGTCAGTGTAAATCTGACAGGCAATCTGTTAGGACGTGCCTCCGGCGCGTCCTAACAGGAATATGTGCAGGGCAGACCTGGGGGCTTTTATCAAGCCCCCGGCTGCCATAACACCCCATCGGAGACCCGCGATTGCATTCGCGGGCCGCCGATGGGTGACAGAGGGAGCGCACTCCCTTTGTAAACAAAGTTAAATGCCGCGGTCGCTATTGACGGCGGCATTTAACGGGTTAAACGGCCGCGATCGAAGTAAACTTCGATCGCGGGCGTTGGAGCAGGAGCTCAGCTGTCATCAGACAGCAGAGCCCCGGCTCCTGCCTGCACGGGAGACTCGTGCAGGACTTAGACTAGGCTGACGTGAAATGGCGTCAGCCTAGCCTAAAGCCCATTAGTGACTCACGTGAAAAGGCGTATTGGTGGTCACTAAGGGGGTTAAAGGGAATGTGTTGCCAGAAAAACATGTTGTTTTTTTTTTAAACAATTAGTGTGTAGGTGATGAAACATTTTTCTAATTTTTTTTTATTTTTTTCACGAGTCAGGAAATATTATAAATTGGATTCAATTTATAATATTTCCCAGCACTGGTCACTAGATGGAGCCATTCCCAAAATTGCAGCATTGCATGTGGTAAAGCAACCACATTGCTTTATGCTGCAAAATTGGGGAAAAATCCCTCGCTCTAGTGAGCTCTCAGAATCCCCCCTCCTTTATCCTGGCTAGTGCCGGGAGAAATGAGGGGTTTGAACGGTCTAACCTCCTACACTGTGTGTCGCCATTTTTTGAACTAACACACAGTGTAGAAGGTTTACATACAGTAGTAAACACACACTGAAACACAAACATACATAGAAATCCCTTACCTGCTCCAGTCGCCGCCGCTCCCTCCGGTCCGTCCGCTCCGTCTGCTGCCGCTGCTTCATGTGCACAAGTCCGGAAGCCGCGACCGGAAGTAGTAATCTTAGTGTCCGGCCGCGACTTCCGGTCCACAGGAAAATGGCGCCGGATGGCGCGCATTTCAAATTGGACTGTGTGGGAGCGGCGCATGCGCCGTTCCCACACACACGGCGTACACCATAGTGGATGGAACGGGCCCCATTTGCAGTCCCTATGGGACTGGAGCTGCCGTATTCCATGTCTGTATGTGTCGTTAATCGAGACATACAGAAATGGAAAAAAAAATGGCAGCCCCCATAGGGAAGAAAAAGTGTAAAAATAGAAAAAAGTAACACACAAACACACAAATAAATATAAACGTTTTTAATAAAACACTAACATAAAACTGATATAAAAAAAATAAATTTGGTGACACTGTTCCTTTAATGTTCAATACATAGTTATACATGAATGCTATAATTATACCTGTCTACATGATTGACATCAAAGGGGTACTAAACTTTTATTTTTTTTTAAAAACCATCTATATAAGAATTAAGTAGAAAAATAATGATACCTTTGTAGTAAAAAAAATTTCATTTTTTAGCAATTTTTTCTAGTTCCTTCATTTTGGATAGGAGGGCATGAACCTGG